>NC_090195.1:15791450-16048950 GCF_024679245.1 Pseudorasbora parva | reverse complement strand
CCACTCGGATTGAGCCCTGTCTATGGTGAGTTTCCAGACCAAACATCTTGATGTGGGTCTGGCTTGTCATGCTATATATCAGTAAGTCTCAAGCGATGTCAGTAATTATGTCAATGGTTCTGAAGTATACTTTCATTATCGGGTGAAAATGATGGTGGCATTCAGAGGTAAACTAATTCTAAAAGATTACTATATTTTGTTAAACATAGCATCAAAATTGAATAAAAACTTAACAAAAACGAACATGTATGCTTTATCACAGCTTAATCAATCTGGGTCTGCTCTGATTTTAATCTCTTATTTGAGTCTTCTGGCACAATTTTACAATATAGTTACAGCCAAAACAGTTCATTTGTATGGATATAATAGTGTGTTGTGTCTGCGCGTGTGGGAGTGCGTGTTTAAGTGGGTGTTGTATTCTTGTGTAACCCCTTCCTAGCTGTTCGTTTTTTTCATTGAGGCTGAATTATTGATTATTTCACATTGAATGTCACATCTATGTTTCACATTTCACATTGTGCTTTGTGCACCTTCTTTTTTTGCACAGTGGCTGATTTGTAGTTTGTACCACCAAAAGATTCTCAGAGTTTTTGTATTTCTCCATGATTTTTTTGTGTTCACATATAGCTAATGTGACAAAAGTCATTAAGTGTCATCCGATTTAAAAAAAAAAAAAAAAAAACATTTTTTTTGACCGAAGAGGCCGAAAGTGTTAAAAAAAACTTGGGAAAAACACAAATCGGTTTTGAATCAGTAGAGCAGCATCCTTACTGTGAAAAGATGACTTGCGATAAATCTGTAAGAAGTCAATGCGAGCGGGCAGGTGGTCCCATTCCTGTTTATGACCTCATAGGTCAGTGTCCATCTGCTTGAGTTTCATCTATTTAACCTATGAGAAGTGACATTGGTACATTTTGAAAAGTTCACTTACTGTACACCCAGGTATGGTTATGCACAGTGTGACAAATGATCACTAGAGGCTATCATAAAAACATTAATAAAATATAATTAATGTACAGCTACAAGAAAATCTCGTCACAAATGGAAGCAGTGTGAACACACAAGGCCAAAAGAAACACATTATTGCTCACACATACACACCCTTGATGTACCTGTACGGATTAAGTGGACACGTGAGAGAGTTCAGAAAACACCTGTTCAACTCCTTGAATCAAAGCCGTGCTCTCTTCATACCCAGGTGGCCACAAACAGACACCCAAAGTGGGGAGTGTCCTAAAAATAACAGCATGTCCCTCTCACTAGCTATTCAAGTCAGATTTCAAGGAAGGGGTTCGGATGAAAGATAAAGTCATTCATAGAGAGCACAAAACTGGGTGTTAACTACAGTAATTGCTGACAAAAACGCAATCAGGCTGAGAAGAGTGTGTATGTATTTATTTATGTGCATCTGTTACTAAGTAAACAACTCCCCTAACCAGTTACGTAATGAGAACTGATGAGGCAAAGTTCGGCTAACTGCCCGAGTCAGCAAGCACGTCTGAAAAGAACCTGCAACAGATTAATCATGTATCGTTTTCAACTCAGAGACTGCCCCTCTCTCAACGAATCATTTATTAGGTATCACATTTTAAATAATAGCTATAATTCATTTTAAGATTAACTTTTTTTTAAAGTTCATTAATTTATAGCTGCCATTATTGAAAATAAAGTAGGTAAAGCCTACATTATTTATGAACCATTAATTGAAACTGATTATATGATAGATAATTAATACATGAGAATATTTGCCGATTTCCTACATTACTATGCTAGTTTTTTAGCAGACCACTTTAAGCTACATACAGTTTGTTTTTGTTTTTTTTGCAATAATAAATTAACTGACTGTACATTGTTAGTACATAAAGAATATGCTCTATTAAAAATGTATTGAATTAATCATCTTGTGAACATTCATTATCACTAGAAATTAAATAACCTGTTAAACATGAAAGTACTATGCAATTATTTAAGACATTCTCCTTATATAGAACCTTATTTGGCACAAAAAGTCTTTAAAATACACTAAGGTTCCTTTTTTTCTTAGAGTGTACTTTTCAACTCTGAGACTGTTCCCTTTCATGCACACACACGGACTCGTATAACACAATCATATATACACACACTCTTCATTTGAATGTGACCGGAGCTGACAGCTGTGTGTACTCTCTACTCTGACTTGTGTGGCTCTCAGTGCAGAGCGATCTTTGACCTTAAACACACGTCACACTTTACGGCACTCTAATGCTCTCATACAACCTGCATATGACCCCACTTACAACAATGTTGTCCACTTAACCCACTGAACTGTTTTAAAGTACTGGAGAGAGTGACATGGCCAGGTCTGGTCAAATCTATTCTTGGCTTTACTAAAAATGTTATAGTGGACACTTTTTATACTTTAGTTTTAAGCACAATCTCTCTTTCTCTCTCTCTCTCTCTCTCTCTCTCTCTCTGTCTCTCTCTGGGTGGGTGGGGTATATTAGGCAGCAAGTGAACATTTTGTCCTCAAAGTTGATGTGTTAGAAGCAGGAAAATGGGCAAAAGTAAGGATTTAAGCGAGTTTAACAAGGGCCAAATTCTGATGGCTAGATGACTGGGTCACCCATCTCTAAAACTGCAGCTCTTGTGGGGTGTTCCTGGTCTGCAGTGGTCAGTATCTATCAAAAGTGGTACAAGGAAGGAACAGTGGTGAACCGGTGACAGGGTCAAGGGCAGCCAAGGCTCATTGATGCACATCGGGAGCGAAAGCTGGCCTGTGTAGTCCGATCAAACAGACAAGCTACTAAATTGCTCAAGAAGTTAATTCTGTTGGTTCTGATAGAAAAGTGTCAGAATACACAGTGCATCGCAATTTGTTGTGTATGGGGCTGCATAGCCGTAGACTTGTCAGGGCACTCATGCTGACCCCTGTCCTTCACCGAAATCGGCAACAGTGAGCACCAGAACTGGACCACGGAGCAATGGAAGAAGGTGGCCTGGTCTGATGAATCGCATTTTCTTTTACAACATGTGGATGATCGGGTGCGTGTGTGTAGCGTACCTGGAGAAAACATGGCACCAGGATACACAGGAAGAGGGCAAGCCGGCAGAGGCAGTGTGATCCTTTGGGCAATGACTTCTGGGAAACCCAAAGTCCGTGGATGTTACTTTGACATTAACCACCCTATGCATTGTTTCAGACCATGTACACCCTTTCATGGAAACGGTATTCCCTGGTGGCTGTGGTCTCTTTCAGCAGGAAAATTTGCACTGCCACAATGCAAAAATTGTTCAGGAATGGTTTGAGGAGCAGAGCAACGAGTTTGAGGTGTTGACTTGGCCTTCAAATTCCCAAATCATACAAACACGTCAGATGGAGGCCCCACCTCACAACTTACAGTACTTAAAGGATCTTCTGCTAATATATTATATATAAATTACAACTAACTTATAAGGTAGATCCTTTTTCAATGATAATCTGATACTTTAAAGAATATATGATAGAGAATGAATATACAAGAATACATGAAAGAATATATGCTAATTTATTAGTGGAATCTTTAAGATTACTACAAATAATCTATTAAAATAAAGTTTTAAATTTAAAATATTTATTAAAATATATTTTAGGATTTATTTAGCAATAACAACATTACTGTACATTGTCCATTACTTAATTACTATAAAGAAATATAGTCTGCTAAGGTAGCTTGGATGCCAGCCGATCTCAGCCCCGCCCACAACATTTGAGCTCGAGTGGTTTGGTCTGGACTCGATCCATAGAGGAGTAATTATCCCCGAACAGAAACTGTTCGGACCAATGAAATCATCAGGGCGGGCTTTAGACGATGAAGGACAGATGATAAACAGTAACATAATCATCTATGTCATCAAAAGCGCTTGGATTATATTTATTCAAATCCTAAACGGAGAGCTTGTTCGTGTATGCATTCACCTTCACAATTTCTCTCTGAAATGATGATCTTGTTGGTAAGTACTCTGTGTATCCTTAAATTCTTTTTTTACAACACCGGCAGAGATCGTTTATTCCAGCGCGCATGCAGACAGGGTTGCCAAGTTTTTACAACAAAACATGCCAACTACTAGCCCTAAACTATAGCTTCTCTGGGGGGGTTCTCCGGGAAAAAAAATGGCGTTTGGTGGGTAAAATGTGTTATTTTGGCAAGAATGCCTGCTAAAATTCGCACTCATGGGTCAATATATCACATAATAGTCGCTTCAACAAGCGGACGTGGAAAACAACTCAAGGAAAAAACATGTGGACTTGGCAACACACTGCAGTTGAGCTCTGTTGACATTTGACAACTAACGTAATGCGTCGCTTCATTGCTCTGATTGGTTGTAGGTCTATCCAATTGATCTCTTTCCTGCTCTGGTTGAAACACGCCCCATAATCACAGCCCAATGGAGGAGTCTCAGACTCATATTCTGACTAGAATTGAGTATGACCACATCAGGCTACTGCTAATGTGCTGTAAGCAAATATAAATATTAGATGAAAAACTAGTGTTAGTTTAAAAATGAATAACAAATACAGCAAACGAAAAATACATGGAAAAAAATGAATAAAAATGATATTTACTGTAAAAATACATACAATTACTACGAGTTAAACTCAAATTAAAATGAAAATGAAAACTGAAAACAAACCAAAATTAAGCCAATTCAAAATTGGAAAACTATATTAAACAATACTCAAATATAGAATATAAACAATACTCACTGCCATAAAGTCATATATTTGTATACTGCATAAACTAACAACAAACTTTCATGGAGCACTTGCAGCCTAAATTAGCATAAATATGCCAAACCCACAAACAATCTTCTGTTATTGTTTCAAAACAATCTCTATTGTTTAATTACTATCAAATATGCTCCCACCAAACAGCTCAGTTGCTATGACATCACCTTAAACAATTACAACGCCACGATTCCAGTCCAGTCTATAAATGTGGAAAAAATGGAAAATCTATTGCTCCCACTGCTAGCCCAGGATGACTCAGGATCTTACACGCCAACTTTTACAGAACTGATTGATAATTGATGAATGGCACGATTCATAAAATCCCACTCTAATGACATCAATGCAGGTGAAAAAAGGGGGCGGGGCTTGCAGGCTGGCTGGGTCATGTAACAGCTGAGTCATTCTCCAGCAGCGCACTGTGAGTGAACACACAATGCTGAGGTGGGTGTACAGATGACTCACTGTGAGAGCAGGAGACGAGTGATACATGAAAGACTGTTTAACTTTACCACTGAGTTACAGTAAAAAAAACTAAACGATGAGTTCATATACAGTAACACAAATCGACATGGTGTATTAAGCGCAGAAAGTTATGAGAGACTGTCTGAAAAGAAAGGCTGTAAAGTGTACATGCCTGGAAAGTAATATCCAGTAATACACAGCCTCTTAAATCAGCTCAGGTCAGTGTGGTCTAATGAAGAGTAATAATCTGAGAGTGGCTGCCCAGAGGCTAGATGAAACATCTTGATATTGTGATTTCCCATCAGTCTACTGTAAAACTGGGAGGAGTTTCAAGCATTTCAGTTCAGTACCACCCATGTATTTCTTTTTTTTTCTTTTTTTGCCGGATTACTGGAACTGGATAAAATAACCCACAGCGGAACAAAACAACAGCTTTACCTTAACTACGTGAACTTTTAGAACAAGTTGAATCACACACGTGTGCCAAAACACACTTTGAGTGATTATTCCGCTGCTGTTTTGACACACGGTCAGGAGAGAGATGTGATGAAGTCATGTGTGTTTACGTAAAGTCACATTAAACAGATCCACGCCTATACATCACAGCATTGTAGATCTTCAACTTAACCATTGCAGAGTTTAATCATGGCTTAGAATATTAAAAAAATGTTGTGTGATATAATAGGTTTATATTGTCAACTTGCTAGTTAACAAAGTAGATTTCTATACTTGATGGGATTGAAGACTAATAAGGGCCTTAAAAAATAATCAGGCTTTAAAAAAAAACCTTGTGTTAGCATGGAGGATTGTCCATTCTGAGACAAATATTTAAGCCTACTGAAAAAGAAAAAATAAGAAATTTGATTTGGCATCATGACAAATAATGGCTGTTTTTGTACACTATTTAACTTTATTTAGTTTTGTTTGTTCAAAATGTAAATAATGATACATCAATCCTTCCAAAATGTGTTTTTATCTTACTCTGATTTACTATGGTAAGCCTATTATGTGCTTATATTTTGGACCTGACTGGATGGATTTAGCTGGAAATTTCATGCACATCCCTTGCCCGTGTGTGTATCTTCATATCCATAAATAGAGAAAAGTTGCTACGGCTATTTTGGCGCATCACAACGAGTGAGAAATGTTGACAAATCTAAATCTTAATCTCCAAACTCTGGGGAAACACACACAAACAAAGTGAGTATGGCGAGGTGAACGAGCGAGGGACATGGGAGGAGCGAGCGAGACCGGGGATGTGATTGCAAAAGAGCGTCACCAGCGGCACCTTGAGTTTTGTTTATGCTTTGTTATGTGTGTGTGGACAGTCGTCCGTGAGGGGCTGCCCGCGTTCGTTTTGTTTATTATTTCATTAAAGTCTTTGTTGAATGTTTGCCGGTTCCCACCTCCTTCCATCCCATTTCAACAAACTTTATTACATTGGTGCCGAAACCCGGGAGGAAGGAGATACACGCTGTCGAAGAGCCCTCGCTGCTGAGGGGGATCGCGGTGCTGAGGAGTTCAGGCAGTGCGAATGAGGAAAGACTGCGAGTGGCTGCCCGAGACGGTGGTGCTGGAGCGAGTGAAGACCGGTGGGACGGAGAGCTCGCTGCCGTGCCCCTGGGTCGAGGTGGGGTGGTGGCCGTCCTGGAGGGAGCGGAGGAGTTGCCGGCGTTAGCCGTGGGACGGAGCCTGCTGCCGTCCGCCGTAATGGGGAGGAGCAGGGAATGCGGAGCTCGCTGCCGGCTCCCTCAAGCAGAGGAGCCACCGCCGGACGCCAGGGGGGCAGAGAAGGATCGGGCCGTCCACCGGGTGTCCTGCACCATCGCATAGCACTGCGAGGAAGAGCCTCTCGGCTGGTGAGGACCGAGCAGCAGTGTGACCAGGAACCGGAACAGAATTTTTTTTTTTTTTTTCATCTCTCCACTCTCTCGTCCTGTCGTTCAGTCTCCCGCTTCTTTTGTCTCATCTGCCCATACCCCAGACGCGTTAGACACGGAGATGGGAGTATGTGGCGAGGTGAACGAGCGAAAGACATGGGAGGAGCGAGCGAGACCGGGGACGTGATTGCGAAAGAGCGTCACCTGTGAGCCACACTGGTCTCGAGTCCTCTTATGAGGGAGCTTGGAGGCATTTAAGAACGAGCGACACCAGTCAAGGACGAGAGAGGACCAGGCCTGGACTTTACGTTGAGTTTAGTTTATGTTTTGTTGTGTGTGTGTGCGGACAGTCGTCCGTGAGGGGCTGCCTGCGTTACTTTTGTTTTGTTTATTATTTGATTAAAGTCTTTTTTGAACATTCGCCGGTTCCTGCCTCCTTCCTTCCCATTTCTATGAAATTTATTACAGTCTGCTTGCAAAAAGAGAACCCCACAGAGCTCGTAATAAAACGAGAATCAACATTGGCTTGGCTTTTTGGAGATGCCAAGCACAGAGTAATTTGAAATCTTTTAAAAGTAATGCGGAGATGCCATTTTTATTATATGAGTAAGGTAATTTTTGAACCAATATGTAGCTCTCTAACAGAGTTCAATGCAAAGCATTATCTATTGTGATGGTTCATTTCATATTATTCAGCATATTCTGAAAGAGTAAAGAATCTCTGTATCAAAACAGGAAAAAAATAAGTAGAAACAAGCGATAAAAGCATTGCTTATGCACATTGTATTCTTTGACAAAAACAAGATTTTTTTGACTTTTTGTTTGAAATTTTGCTTTTTTTATGAAACACACCCACATTCAAGTTTTGATTAAAAATTTGTATATGTTTATATGTAAAAACTTAGAGGGTATGACCATTGCAAGTCTTGTTTCTTTACACTGCGCTTTAAAAACATGGTGAATAGTCTACTATAGTGACTACTTAAAGGGGTACTTCAGCGCTGGTAAGATGAATATGTATTTAAACTTGGTCATTAATCTAGTAGAAATGTGCAATTATTTTTGAATTTGGTGCTTTCTAGACTGAGAAAATACAGAAAATGTATTTTTGTCTCATGGGGATGAAAGACAACAATTCCTAGAATGCTTCGCTGCCCTACGAGGCCACTCCCAAAGCCCCAGCTACTGAATCACTGATCACTTTCCCACCGCGTTCATCTTAATAAAATCTGTTCAGTTAGAGAACAGCCGCTACAATTAAAAACTGAACATGTCTGTTCAATATAATGTGATTTAGCCACTGAGGGAATGTCACAGCATAAACGCAGCAGTAGTCAGATTACATTTAGCCGTGATGAATGAGCTGACTGAGCTCTCGCGATGAGAGCTGAGGTAAACACGACTGCGCTCGCGGCATATACATTCACAGCCCATGTTCAGTCTGGCATGTTTTCAGTTCATGCCTTTGGAAGCTTAACGTTTAATAGGAATTAATTTGAGAAGTTAAAACACTTAAATTGCTCAGCATAGCTCCATTTACATGAATGCCAGCTGCGAGCTGAGCTGTGAGTGCGATCTTCCACCCCTCCATCTGCGGGTTGAAAACGTGTGGAAATAGCTCCCTCTGACAGCTGTAGTCTATTACTGGAGCTAAGTCTTGTCCCCTTAGTTCAAATAAGAGGAAATCTAAATCATTCAGCATACCAAAACATTTTGGACAATTTCATGCTCCCAACTTTATGGGAAACAGTACACAAAGCAAGATCCATAAAGACATGGATGAGTGAGTTTGGTGTGGATAAACTTGACTGGTTTCAGTCCTGACCTCAACCCGATAGAACACCTTTGGGATGAATTAGAGTGGAGAATGCAAGCCAGGCCTTCTCGTCCAACATCAAGTCTTTTATGATGTATATGATTTATGATACATTCTGGTAACAAGAATATTAGGGGATATATGGTGTTAAAAAATAAAACAATAAAACAAAATATTGTCATGAAAATAATGTTGCAATGGCAAATACAGAAGCAGGTTTCATTTTCTTGATCTATTTTACAATCATTTGGGGTGAACTACAATTTTGACATGATCCTAAGATTAACACAAATTTCCCCAGATCACATATTGTGGTTTAAACACTGCACAAAGGTAACTGAATGAATCAACAGCAGCCACTGATTACACAAAGATATGTTTCTCTATACCCTATTGGTGGTAAAAGTGTAAGCACTGCTTATTCTGCATATCTAAATCAAAGATCTACAAACATCATCAGGGGTGTTCACTCACACACACACACACACGCACGCACAGAGATATCAATCTCATCAGTGCTTTTTTTCCCCCTCTATTCTCATTTCTGTTTAAACTGAGTCACGACTGAAATTTATCCCCTACTGTTCAAACCTCTCTAGATTTTCACAGAATTAAATGGAAAATCTTATAAGCCTAGTGCCTTTTTTTTTCTCTGGGAGAGATAAAATTTGAACGTGATTACCAGTCTTGTGCTGGTGGTTCTCTCTGTTCTGTCTCCCTGCATGTGATTTCATTCTGCTTTGGCAGGTGGTAGGTGTAGAGTGTGTCACGATCCTGCAGCGAGTGGTAATCGCTCTCTATATACAGCACCGATGAAACAGACGGTGAGGCACTGTTCATTCACAACTCCGCTGCCAGATCTGAGTCATGAGAGAGAGAGAGAGAGAGAGAGAGAGAGAGAGAGAGAGAGAGAGAGAGAGAGAGAGAGAGAGAGAGAGAGAACAGTGTCCCACTCAGCAGTGGGAGAGATGCAGTGACCTCATTCTGAGTCATGGAGCCCGTACCCTGACACAGGCCTCCGTCACCGTGTGTACGCGTGCATCATCAATAACCTACATACGGATAATACTTGTAAAATGTGATTTTGCAGGTCAGATCATTTCAGTTTAGTGTGTAGCGCAGAAACCACAGTCTCAGCATGGCTGGGATTTTGTCTTTACACTTTTAAAAGCTGATTATTTGCTTAAATCATTTAATGTGCTGAAAATTGGAGGCTGAAATGAATTGCTGACATTAAAGACCTCATGGAATCAAAATGGGCGTTTTGTGGCTTATGTCTATTTGCTTTAATGTCACTAACAGTATTTGCTAGCATACTAACATATTGTTGCCAAAAGTTATTGAAAAATCAAAAAATCATTAAAGTTATCCAAAGTTCAAAACAGCACTCGATGCTGTCAGGAGTGAGATGGCCAATCAAATCAAAGTAGGCGGGGCTTGCTGTTAGCATGAATTCCAACGCAAAGGTTTAGTTATAGCAGTAAAAGTGTGCGTCGTAAGATGTAAGTAGCTAAACGTATAATATCTGACAACTGTTCTGCAACAAAAACATTCAGAGACTGACAGTAATATTCAGTGATGCAAACTACTATGTACATCACTATTTTTATGAAATTTGCATAATTCATGCATTTGTGTAAATCATAACAGAATTTTACATGACGAGAAACGTTTAGATTTTTTTCATATTTAGGCATACAAATAAAAGTGAATGTGTGCCTATTAAAAAAAAAAAAAACTAATAGCTTACTTTATAACTAGCCTGACAAGCCAGACCCACATCAAGATGTTTGGTCTGGAAACTCACCATAGACAGGGCTCAATCCGGGGGGCGGGATAAACGGTTGTCTTTCAAACTCCCTCTGCACGCGATAGGATTGCGCTATCACCAACCAGAGCAACGAAGGTGAAACAGAGCTTGTTGATAGATTAAACATTCACCGTATCCGGTTGGCTAAACTCCGAACACATCTTCCCTTTTTAAGAATGACTTCAGTGCCATTCTTTGTTCTTTTCTCAGAGAAAAGCTTAACTCCAAGTCTTCCAGAATCGCGGTCAAAGCTGATTCTAAAGACCGCCGCCGTTCGCCAGTTTCTGTGTTTACTAGAAGCACGCAAACGCAACTCGGCCGTCGTCATTATGGCCCCGCCCGCCGACTCTATTCACGATGTGATTGGCCCATCCAGAGTTAGGGGAATACAGCTCAGAAGGATATTGAGAGTTCCTAGACGACACTCGCGGGCAGATTAAATTTGCTGCCGCTAGGGTGCGTCTAGATTTCTAGGCTACTTTATAACTACAATAGAACTGGAACTGTTCTTGTTTATTTTTCTTTATTTCCTTAAATCTATTTTAATCCTTTATTTAATTCCTTTAAATAAACCATTAATTCCAGTACTATACAGGTTTTCTAGTATAAGAACAACCTGTGTCCTTTCCTACTGCAATCCATTTAAAAAAATTAAAAAATAAAAATCTCTTTTATATGTGCCATCCAAATTTCCTTCTCCAACTGGAAATATGTCGACACAGAAAAGAAATCTGAACTTGTCAAGGGATTTTACGGGGCTTTAACGGCAGCTGTGATCAGAAAATATGTTTATTTTCTCAATTCAGGTTTACAAATGCACAATAAGCTTTTTTTTCCCACCCGCAGAGATAAGTCAAGTCTTATAGACCCACGGCGTGCCACTCAAGTACACTGTGTTCACAACACCAGTATCAGTTTGGCTGCTGCCCCATGACTTCTTCGAGTTCAGGTCACCTAGCAACCGCTCCCCTGCTATTTGAATTTTCATGCATCACTATGTCAGCAGTGATGTCACAGTTGCCCTGGCAACCATATGCCCGACTTATTGTGACACTAACACTGTAAACTGTCTATGGGCTAATGATATTTCCAGAGGTTTAGGAGCAAAGCATTTGTAGTGCTTTCTAATGTTAAGCTATAATAAAGCTCAATTTTTGCCGTTCATCTAATTAGCCATTTCTTTAAGGTTTTAAGCAGCTTCTCGGCATCCCCTATTCTTTTGTCTTCAACAAAAGCTGTTTCTCTCCAAATAAATCGCACAAAATTGGCTCCATTATAATTCCTTGTTTATTCATGCTGCCAAAAAGTGAGGCATTGTTATAATCACGCAAATGACCAGTGCTGCCCAGTCAGTCAGAAAGCCACGGGATTGAGCTAAATATAGAGCAGGTCAAAGAGAATGAAGCACAAACCCACAGGCCTTTTTTTAGCTCTAAAGACACTAAGTCTCTCCGCTTGAGTTCCTCTTTTTATTTTCTTCTCTTGATTTAAAAGGATGTTTCTGCGTTTCGTTGACCTCCGTCTTCCTTAATCATAGTCATTTCCTTAATCCTTATAAAGACATATGTAGGTCTCTGCCACAATACTTGCAAAACTAAACACACAACATTAACAGCACCTACTACTAATGTCAAAACCTGGGAACGAGAGACAAGGCTTATGTAGTTTCCGACAAGATCAAGACCTTTGAACTCTTAATCTCGATGGGGGAGATCGATTTAGGGGCCTTTTGCTCTAAACAAGAGCACAGACTTGTCCTTATCCTTCCAGCCCAAACTATAATGATCACTGACCTGAATGTACAAAAGCTGAACATCTCGCTTTTGTACAAACCAGAGCCAATGCTTTTGTTCACCTCCCTCGAGAGAGTAAATATTGATGACCGGGACAGTCAGGAGTCACCGTGGCCAGCGGTAGGGAAAAAAAGTGATAATCTGTCTAGATCACTGCCTTGCCAGAGATAATCTGTCTAGTTCAGAGTGTACAGTAAAATGAGGCAGTGCTGCAACAGAGAAAAGGCATGGATGTACAGTTTTCCAGCTCCCACAAGACAGCAATGCCTTCTGGGGAAATTACAGTCGCAGAATACATGAGAAATGGGGCTGGAAAAAACAGAAAGAACGACATGAAAGTGAACATGTAATCAGATTGGGAGGCGATCTATATAAGTGTAGTCAGAAATGTATACAAAGATCACTTCTTAGCAGAAATACACATTTATAATGTACAGAAATCCTCCTCAATGAGGGACATCAATTATTATACCATCAATTATCAGACTCTAAACTAAAGTGTTAAATAAATAAATGCAAAATTATTGTTTCTTAAATTCTTTTCTTATAATAAAAAAAAGTTCACCCAAAAATGACAATGCAGTCATTAATTACTTTAAAATTATCATTAAGTACTGTTATTTAAAAAAATAGTATTTTTAGTAAAAAATAGTATTCTCCAACCCGTCATGAGAGCGCCACGACACATGTTGAACCCGAATAAGTTGGCAAAACTAAAAAAAAAAAAGATAATTAGTTACATCAATTTTACGAAATAGAAATTTTAAGTTTAAGTTTATCTTTATTTTGTACATATACTTTTAATTGCTCTTAACTTCAAATATTTGAGCCAATTATATATATTTAAATTAAAGATTGATGAATACATCAATATAGAAAAATATATAATACTAATAAACCTCTACCTTAACATTAATCTTGTACACACAAAAAACATTATATAACACTTAATTTTATCATGTACTCTCTCTTTTGAGTGTCATGAAAAAGCATGCTGGAAAATAGAAATCCCAGCCCAGTTTCACTTAAATGTAAGTGTCTAAATTAAAAGTTCATTAAACTCAAAACACAAACAATTCATATTAATTCAAATGTGTCAGTTTTGTGAACTTAAAAGAAAAATAAAGTTCTAAATACTCAAAGTTCATTTGATGGAACTAATTTAATTTTAGTTGGCTCTACTCAAACCAATTAATTATTTTGAGCGGTTTACAGTGGCGTTGACGCGCGAGCAGATGTTGTTGCGTGAATGGGCATTGGATATTCATCTTTTTCAAATAAAGAGTTCAATTATGTTTTTCTGAGGCTTGAAAATGGTAGTTGTATATAGGCTGTCAATGGAGGGATGGAAAGCTCTCAGATTTCATCAAAAAAAAAGAAAGAAAAAATGATGTGTTCCGAAGATGAACGAAAGACTTAAAGGTTTGGAACAACATGAGGGTGAACAATTTTTGGGTGAACTAACCCTTTCATTGCAGAAGAAAGTTTTTAATTTTTTACAAAAGTAATTTTAGTTTATTTGATGTCAATACTCAGTTTATATATATATACACAGAAAAATTCAAAACACGAATCTTTATCATGATTTCAGTAGAAATACCGGAAATAACCTACAGTATATCAGGGATCCTTTGAATATTGTGTTTGACAATCACCTTCTCTTCTTGAGAAAGCCCGGTCTCTAATTATAAGCTGTGATGCATCTGAATGCAATTTTAAAAAAGTCCTTTGATACGTTACATCCAAAACTTTCCAACAATAAATACATCCAACACAGTAAAGAAAATTCTGGGGGTTTTCCAGTGTCAAGAAGAATACAATGAAATGAGACATCCTAGATAGCGTCCCGTCTGTCCTGTCTTGCAATCTTGCGAGTACTGCATGGGTTTATCACGGTTCAAGAGCACTCGTGTGGAATCTAGAGCTGTGCGTAATGTGACAGGTGATTTGTATGGGGTCTGGAAATTGCTGACAAGAGAACAAACTCATTCGTTGTCTTCTCGTATGCTGCCGTACAACTCAGTGGCATGCTGCCAAGCTCAGGCGCTGCCAATGTCATACAACAACAAATGAAATGTGCAAAAAACATGTTTACTACAAGGCCCACAGATATCACAACAAACTAAAGTGCAACATGTGTTAGATGGCTGTTTCATGGAAATATGCTTTTAAATGGGCCACTGGAGATGCACAACTAATGATAATTACGGTTTAGCACTGTAATCATGCAAATGGATCTTAAAGGACCTGACAACATAGAAAACAGCCTTTTTAGCTGTTTTCACATCTCTCTAAAGTTTAATGTGAAGAGATGAATATAAGACATTTGGTTGATTACCTATGTTGCTTCTCTAAAACTTCTGACCAGCAATATTGGCTCAGCCAATTGTATGATTTTGGGGCCGGACTATCTGCTTGTCTGAGCAATGG
This sequence comes from Pseudorasbora parva, assembly GCF_024679245.1. Lineage (NCBI taxonomy): Eukaryota > Metazoa > Chordata > Actinopteri > Cypriniformes > Gobionidae > Pseudorasbora > Pseudorasbora parva. Next base: position 16,034,012 of record NC_090195.1, on the reverse strand, counting down.
AAAAATAAAGAATATGCAAGAAACCTGTTTGAAAATTATTCCTATTGGGGATGGCAGAAAGTTAACCTTTATGACACCTTTAGGAGCATTACTATGACTTGCTAACGGCCCTTTCTTCCTTTCAACTTTTATGTAAAAAAACATATAAATAATTCGTTTTTCCCCTTAAAGAAACATCAGAATACGAATGGTCCATAAAAGATGTTGCATAGAGGGTTGTCCATGTTCAAAAACTTTTTTAAAGGTTTTGAAAAAAGTCTCTTAAGCCCTATTCGGACGGGACTAGTATTATCTGGGGACCTCTGGTGATTTGTAATAGTTGCAGAGAATATCTGTGAACTTAATCCTGTGCGAATCAGCCATGTCTGTAATTTGTAAAGTAAAAATTCTCCTGCAAATTACCTAGCATTTCGCAGAACACCAAGGTCCTGTGATAATATTAGTCCAGTGCGAATCGGCATCTCTGTGATTTGTCCAGGATTAGGTGGATCGTAATTTTTGCAAGGTTTTTATTTCCTGTGCGCATTTCTATCTTTATCTTTCACGAATAATGGAGGCTGCATTCATAATGTGCACCGTTTTGAATTCCCGTGCGGCCTAACGGATTACTTTCACTTTAGAATAAGTACCAATTTTGGAGCAAACTGATTGAATGGTTCGTCTAATATTAATATCAATACAATTCTTAATGAAAAACATGACAGAACAGTACAATGACAAGCTCACTTAAATGGGGGCTTTTACATTTAGCTTTAAAACTGAATCTTCCGCCGTATTGTCACCTTTTCACTCGCGTTAAATGAAATCTGACTCCTGCCGCGGTGCTCAGTTCAGTTTTTAACTGTAGCGTCTGTTCTCTAACTGAATTAAATAATTTGTATTATTATAAAACAATATGACTGTTTATGATTTCATATAGCTATATCTATAATGAAAAAACATTTACAAGTCTTGACATCATATCTGGGAGAAAAGTCAGTAAATTTGAGTAAAATCACGGCTTTGCTTACGTTGTGCGAAAGGTGGGAGAATAATTTCTAAATTACAGAGCTCCCTAGTTAATACTAATCCTGTGCGAATAGTGCTTATTGCTCACCAAGGCTGGAATTATTTGATCAAAAATACAGTAAAAACAGTACTTTTGTGGAATATGATTACATTTTAAGCAAGACAGTCAAAAACTTTTTCCAATTTTGAGATTTTGGCTTTTTATAACATGCCTCAGAAAAAGCCAAAATGCACTTTAAGTGTTTATTACAATTCATCTTTTTGTCTCTACATTTTAATTTCAATACATATAAAGGCCATTTTTCTAAAATTAGTTGTTTTTCATGCAAAATCTCCCCTCCAGTAGAACTTTCATACACCAGACTTTATAGTTTATTCATATCTATAATTCTAAATATTTTTCAGAGGGTTTTATTCTTATATAATTTGAAAAGAATTATATATAATAATCTGATTTTATTCCTAAAACCATTGTGTTTTTTATGATTTATGGAGTGATTAAATCCCAAGCTCCCTCAGTATAAACCCTTTAACTAATGTTAACTAAACGAGAAAAAAAAGGGGGCGGAGGGGACTTTGAACCTGGCTTCATCGAATGTTCCGGTTTCTGTTCCATATTAAATTAGATAATGGCTCATTTGCATATTTAAACATAGCATAAAAAAAGTTGTGATACAAAAAATATTTGTCATTCCTAATGTAATCAAAGTTTATTTTATAAACAAATTTGTAACAAAATGTCTATACTGCACTTTTGATCAATTTAATGTATTCATTTCTTTTAAAGAGCTGTTGGCCTCATGATGATTCATCTCGTAAATTTAGGCAAAATACCCCAGAAAGAAATATTAAATAATATTCCCACTTAGGTCCACTATAGTTTTGTTTTTGATACACTGGCAACAGTTATTGGGAATTCCTGCACAAGAGAACTGGGAAATCCATCCTTCCTCCTTATTTGGCATTTACCGTGATGTCATGGACTTACCCTTATAAAACAAAGCACACAAGCTTTAGGCCTGTTTAAATGTCATTTTGGATTACATAAAATGAGATATTCATCTGTGGGTCATAACAATTGACAGGTTCTTGACAATGCAATCAATTCTTCATAACTTTCAATATCAGGAAAATGGTTTACTATAAGAAGAGATGAAATGCAAGAAATGGGGCTTTCCATTACAAGGCTGACAGAGTAACACAGGCAGAACAACTACGGAGGCCCTAAAGGGACATGGTGATGGAAAATAGGAGATAGGAGGAAAATTATCAATGATTTTGGGTTCTCTCGCAAATGTTTTTCGCTTAACCAAGAAACTTTGTATTCGCTCACAAAATGTTTGCGTTCCCTTGAGATATTTTTTAGTTCTCTGCGAGCGGACACAAAGTTTCCCGGAGGAACGCAAATTTTTTGCGAGGAAACGCAAAGGATTTGTGAACAAACGCAAAGTTTCTCGGGGGAAAGCAAACATTCTGCGAACACGCAACATTTCTCAGGTGAATGCAAATCATTTGCGAGAGAATGCAAAAGCGTTGAAATATAATTTTCCCTCCCATCTCCTTTTTTCCTCATTACCATTTCCCTTTAGAGGCTTCATAACAGGCCTATCCTCACAGCGATCTAGCCTGAATAGAGATGCTCAGGGGAACAGTTTGCAAATCTTGGGCCCTGCAGCTCAAACAGAAAAGTCCAAATCACACCTGGATTGCAAAAACCTGCAGATACTTCAGTCAATTAAAACTGTTCAGTTTAGTTTAGTGCAAGAAAGTTTCAAGAACTACTTTTGAACTAAGGCATGCATTTTTGTGGACAAGTGCTAAATGTGATTAGCATACAATATGACCAGTGTTATTTTTTAACTAAAAGTAAACCTAAAACTGTTCAAAAAGTTCCACTAAAAGTGAAATAGAAGTAAAGTAAAAGTTAAATAGAAAAATAAAAATAAAATAATAATCACAAAAGTACATGTCAAACTTATAGAACATATAGAAATAAAGCTTACTTCCAAATATGTACATATACACACACACAGACACATACACACGTGGGGCAAAAACAGTATTTAGTCAGCCACCAATTGTGCAAGTTCTCCCACATAAAAAAATTAGAGAGGCCTGTAATTTTCATCTTAGGTACACTACACAATGAGACAGAATGAGAAAGAAAGAAAAATCACAAAATTTATGTGAACATTATGGTGGAAAAGTTTTTGGTCAATAACAAAAGTTAATCTCAATACTTTGTTATAAATCCCTTTTTGGCAATAACAGAGGTCAAACGTTTTTTATAAGTCTCCACAAGGAGACTTTTTACATACTGTTGCTGGTAGTTTGGCCCATTCCTCCATTCAGATCTCCTCAAGAGAAGTAATGTTTTGGGGCTGTTGCTGTGCAGCACGGATTTTCAACTCCTTCCAAAGATTTTCTATGGGGTTGAGATCTGGAGACTGGCTAGGCCACACCAGGACCTTGAAATGCTTCTTATGAAGCCACCACTTCGTTGCCCGGGCGGTGTGTTTGGGATCATTGTCATGCTGAAAGACCCAGCCATGTTTCATCTTCAATGACTTTGCTGATGGAAAGAGGTTTTTACTCCCAATTCATTATTTCCTTTACACGGATCAGAGATCTGAGATCTTCTGTGGAGCCCCAGATCGAGGGAGATGATCAGTGGCCTTGTATGTCTTCCATTTTCTAATAATTGGTCCCACAGTTGATTTCTTCACACCAAGCTGCTAACCTACTGGAGATTCAGTCTTCCCAGCCTGGTGCAGGTCTACAATTTTGTTTCTAGTGTCCTTTGACAGCTCTTTGGTCTTGACCATAGTGAAGTTTGGAGTTCAACTGTTTGAGGTTGTGGACAGGTGTCTTTTATAATGATAATGAGTTCAAACAGGTGCCATTAATACAGCTGAGTGAAGCACGGGGAAGCCTCTTAAAGTAGTTGTTACAGGTCTGTGAGAGCCAGAAATCTTGCTTTTTTGTAGGTGACCAAATATTTATTTTCCACCATAATTTGACACATTAAAAATGTGATTTTCTGGATTTTTCCCCCTCATTCATTCTCTCATAGTTGAAGTGTACAAATGATACAATTACAGGCCTCTCTCATCTTTTTAAGTGGGAGAACTTGCACAATTGGTGGCTGACTAAATACTTTTTTGCCCCACTGTATATATGTCCCAAAAAAAATTTGTACCATATTTTACCAAATTTAAATGCATTTCACAGATTTTCTGCAGTTTACACTCTTATTGGTAGTTGAAATAAAGTGTATTCAAATCAGCAGAAACGTGTATCAGGCAAACACTCAAGTGTTAGCGAAAGTGTAGAACTATCTGAATGGCAGCCAACTCTGCAGATTCTTCTACTAATTTCCTCTATAATCAGGTTATGAAAGGCCATTTTAAGGTCAGGGTGGGTGACGGGAAAAGTGTACAGTTGTTCTGGAAGGTTGAACCTTTAGATCAGCTGACACAAATAGAGATGGCAGAGACCATGCCTTGATTCTATTGAAGAGAGAGGGAAAACGGCGAGCTCTCACATGTGACACCATGTGAGTCTGGCTCCAGCACAGGCAGCGAGGGAGCATGAGACAGCCGGGCTGAGACAGTGAAAGAGAGATATCTGCTTTATGTAAGTGTCTGCTGTGAGAGGCTGAATGTTTGGAGGACTCACATGCTAATGTTGTGGTCTCTTCTTACCAGGCTGACTGTGGGATGGCCCTCTCTCTCCTCCCCCGTCCCCTCCTCTTCCTGCCTCTGCTCCCTGCTTCACCCCTGGCACTCGAAAATGCAGCTGGGACAGGGTGTGTGTGTGCGGGCGTGCATATTTGTATGTGTACATCACTGTTGGGAAAGCTACAAAACTGTACCCATTCGAAAATCTAGTTAGTTAGTGCTATAGGTTACTAAAAAAAAGAGACTTAAGGCAACAATACATTTTAAATATAAATTTAAAGATAGATGTATACCCTAAATATAACTAATAAAACCAGAAAACAACCAAATTTCAACACTGAGTAGACAATATAGGGAAAAACAGCACCATTTGTTAAGTAATAAGCATGTAATTCAGTTAGTAATTTGAACTGCAACTTCAACTTCTTTTAGTCAGAGATCAACGGTACGAACAAATTTATTAGACAAGTATGCATTTGTTTGCTCGGATGTAAAGCTCGGTACACAAAATATGATATTGATATAAAAATAGCAAATTAGCAGAACTACTGTCAAACTGTTGAAACTAAGTCATGTTAGCATTAGCAATGCCTCAAAGTTATTTACTTTCCAACAATGATATATTTGTGTGAGTGTGAGTGTGTGGCGGAAAGATCTGAGACTCTGACTTTGCGTTAAGAATTGAAAAAGAATAGGCCTGTGTCCAGTCGGCCTCCTCCCTCCGCACTCGTACATACACACACTCTGACACACTCCCTTTCTGAACCCCAGTCTTCCCCCTCACCAGTGCAGGCAGCTGGCAAAACACAAAGAGAAGAAGTGTGCAACTGGTGCGATAAAGCCGGGAACATCTTGTCATGCCGTCGTCAGCAGAACACATTCTCCACACAATAAATCCTCACGCGCCGAGTTCTGCCCCTCCACCCTCACTAAAAGATCACTACTGGAGACCCTCCTGACTCTTTCACATTCACGAGACGGTCTGACACAGCCTTTTAGAGTCACAAAGAGACAAAAAAGCTCCATTCACTACCCCCCTCTGCATCTTTCATGGTATCTCACACAAGGACCCTATAGGGAAGGAAGTCAATCATGTGGAATCATGTGGTGTTTTTTCATTGTCATTTTTTGAAAAATTGATAATGTTCAAAAGAACTTAGTTTTCGGTTCATCTTTTCTGGCAAGTTCAGAAAAAAACTGTCTATTTCAGTGGATCTAACTTTCTGCCCCACCTGCCAATGGCTGGTGAATTAGGAAAATTCTAAATTCTCTATTCCAATTCCGATACCTCCATCTTAACTAATATATATCGTATTTAATAGCCTACATTTTTCAAGACAAGTACACAGTCAGTAATAAACTACAAACAATCAAATTACAAGCAATTGCACCAATAAATACAATACAACAGATACTAATAAAATAAACAGCACTCTTTAGGCAGTACCAACATTTTATAAAGTAAGCTAATTAAATAAATAACACAGATTTATTTTCTTTGTCCTTTGTAGTTTGATTAACATAAAAAATATGGACAGTAGCAGGATTATTAGGATTATTACTTTAAGACTGAATGCATGAACGGATCATGCATTTGGTGTTTGCGGTCGTATTCACTTAAGACATAACCGACCACGTTTACTAGGATACTCGTTGAGATGGGCATTTATAATCTTGAGTGGATTTGTTTATTCAAGAGCAGATAGACATGAATAAGAGCTCAACTTCGCCTGCTGTCAAACGTGGCTTTCAAAAGTGCAGGCTTCAGATGTTTAATCTTCCCACACAGCGCGAGTAACGAATTCCCTTTCGCGTGTTCCAGCGCTTGAATATTTACATTGGAAAGGCTGAAATTTGCTTGATGAAACAGCGCTTGTCAACTGTACAGAGCCTCATTCACGTTTGTTCACGTTCATGTTGTCACAACATTGTATTGTTAGGATTACATTTTTTTTTTAAACGATTTTCTCACATTTGGTGCTTGGCGAGTGTTCAATTTAGGCCATGATCTTAACCTTTTTGACTTCAAAGGCCACCCGTTGTCCACAGCAAAACATGAAAATGTTTGTTTCACAATAAAATGTTGCACAGTAAAAATGTGTAATAATGCAGACTGATCTCATGAAATGGCATATATATGACACGCCAATTCGTATGACATTTTGCCGTGCTATCAAGACGCATAATCGCTTGATTTTATTCCCCTACACTGCCCCTGCCCCTAACCATCACACACACACACAGCCCCTAAACCTACCCATTACAAGAAACATTGTGTTTTTTCACACAAAAAAATATCAAAAAAACAATTTAGTATGTTTATAAATCCATTTACATTGTGGATACACACACACACATAATGGTTAGTTTCGGCATAGACATTCACGCGGCGTAGATATACATGCTGAGATGATGGTTCGTTTCGGCGTAGACACATTCGCGGAAAGCTCAAAATGCATACAGATAACACGCCACTTGGCTTTAGAAAGTGCCATGTATGTTCACACAAAGTCAGGATGTCATGTTGAATAATTGTACTTTTAGGGGTCTAGCTTGTCCCTGGGGCAATACACTAAAAAGGACATATTTGTACCTTTTTACCACTAAAAGGTTCATAATGCTCTATGTATAATCTAGGGTACTAATTATGCACTTAGGGGTAAAAAGAAAAGGTACAAAGTTGTCTGTTTAACAGTAAAGCCCTTAGCCCAGTGATAAGCTCTTGTGCACAATTTTTATAATTTTTTACTCCGTTTGAAAATAAGTAACTAACTGTAAATAAAGTAAATAACTAAATAAGTCGATAACTGTATTTTTGCGCAACTGGTAGTGGTCTCTTTGTGAAGGCCCCCCACTCGCAATGTCTACCCAATAAAACTTGTTTTAACTACAAAAGGGTCTCTTCCAGGTTTGTTTTCAATCCTCAAATAAAGATTAGAACGGTTATGAATCAGCTTATTGATTCATGATTCTGATCGTCAATGTCACGTGATTTCAGCAGTTTGAGAGTTTGACACGCGATCTGAATCATGAATCAATCCGCTGATTCATAACCTTTTGAATCTTTATTTGAGGATTGAAAACAAACAGGGAAGAGAAGACAATGCTGAATAAAGTCGTTGTTTTTGTTATTTTTGGACCAAAATGTATTTTTGATGCTTCAAGAGATTCTAACTAACCAACTGAGGTCACATATGGACTACTTTGATGATGTTTTTATTATCTTTCTGGACATGGACAGTATAGTGTGCATACACTTGCATACGCTCTCGGACTAAATATAAAATATCTTAAACTGTGTTCCAAAGATGAACGGAGGTCTTACGGGTGTGGAACGACATTAGGGTGAGTCAATAATGATATAAATTAAATTTTGGGGTGAAATAACCCTTTAACAAATCTTATTAAATATCAAACTTATACCGTATACTATAATGTTGTGATGCCTAAATTGAGGTAATTGAGTTTTAATATCAGGCATAACATGCAAATAATTATCAGCTTATCAGAAGATTGACCAGAATAAATCAGTGCACCCCTTCTGCTTTAAATAAAGCATTATTAACAAAAGTTACAGAACTGAATCTATTCTAGAACAGGTTCCCAGGCCTATCAGAGACAGCGAGACGACAGGACAGAGAGTGTGCGCTCTGTGCCAGAGGGTTGCGGCGTGTTCCGGAGCGTCTGGCGCTCAGAGACCTGCTCTATGAATCCTCTGAGGACATTGGTGCAAAGTCTGCCGCTGTCTGACTGTTCCCATGGCAACGGCCAGGTGAGCAGACAGGCTAGAGAACACGGCGGGAACATGTGACTCTCCCCACATGCTCAGACACACAGACAGACATGCATGCATACAGATCTGTCTCTCAAAAGTGTGTGTCAGTTACACACACTCTAAATCTCCGAACAAAAAACACCAAGCTGCCTCACAAAAGAAAAGCACACTCAGTCTAGATAACATAGTAAGCACAGACTACTACTGGCGCATGCATGTGCAAATGTCTTGTAATTTGAAATGTGCACACACAGCGTTTCTTTGACTGCTAACTAACAAAGGCGAGACGGCATTTCCTACATTAGCTTGGATGGAAAGACAGAGAGAGAGAGGGAAAGAGGAGAGGCGGGGACATCTGCCTGGGGACTGGAACTCAAGAGGTGTCATGAAGTCTGAACATCACGTTACGAACAGAACTCTGACGGCAAAGAGAGAGTGGGAGAAAGAGAAAGAGAGAGAGAGAACGAGGATAATTAGCTACTGTAAAAAAAAAAAGCAGTCCTTGGCTACTGTAATGAGTTCTTCCTCGCCTAGTGCTTCATTTAACAAAGGAGCCAAAGAATAGATATTTCTCCGGCTTGTCTCACGGCTTAGCAATATTACATTTACTAAACTATTATAAAGACAAAAACTAGATTTTCTGTTCAAGTCACCTTTATTTATTAAGCTCTTTATATTTACTTGTTTCCAAGCAGCTTTACAGTGATAACAGGCAAAAAATTATGCATTTCGGCTGTTGTTTAGCTTCAGTGTTAATGGAGTTCAGTTGTAAAGATCATCAATTATTAAATTAGTTAATTTTATCTATTAAGTAGTTCTGCAAAAAATGTCATCGTCCAGCTCTGTTCAGTTCTTATACAACAGTCAGAGCAATAATAATGTTGAATATTAACCATTAAAGGGGGGGTGAAATGCTGTTTCATGCATACTGATCTTTTTACACTGTTAAAGACTTGGAATCCCATACTAAACATAGACAAAGTTTCAAAAGTTAAGGTGGACGTTTGATGGGAGTATTTCTTTGTCAAAAATACTACTTCCGGTTAGTCATAAGTTTCGGCAAGTTTTTTGAGATCATGCGTCCCCTTTGACGTTAATGGGGGCGGAATTTCCTTGTATGGGCCTTACGGACAATTCTACCGGAAGCGCGTGAGAGAGAGGGAGAGAGCGAAAGTAACAGGCTACGCCCATCAAAGCGCTGGCTTGTAGGATGCGCTGAACAGGTGATGTGCACATAACAATGTCACCAAAAAAGTGCGTTTTTGGTTGCCAGACCAAGACAGTCCTGCACAGATTCCCCAAAAACCCCGCGTTAAGGCAACAGTGGATGTAATTTGCTTTTCCGGATCAGCAACTGAGTTGCGCGAATGTTTATATCTGTTCGCTGCATTTCGGTGCCGACTGTTTCATAAACAAGGCCCAGCTCGACACAGGATTTTCCGATCGCCTAATGCTGAAGGATGGAGCAGTCCCAACGTTAGAACCGCAGGCGGTGAGCGAAACTGCTTCAAATGTCTGTGTTTTTGCCTATGCTCATCAAGTAGCCCAAACATGATCACGTATAGTTAATTGATCAATGGAGCATGCGATGTGTAGTGCGTGTACATTTGTTTAGCTGGCCACTATATGTGTAACTTTATGTTTGTGTATTGTAAAAGCACTCCAAACAACAATACACAAAGAGGGGGGAAATATGTTGAACTAAATAAGCGCGCTTCTTCATTCAAATGCGCTACTATTCCGTGTCTTTCTATGTAAACACTAACGTTAACTAGCCTGCCGTGCAAAACCAGTCCGCTTACTGTCTACACAAACCATGCGTAAACACACACACACACGTGCACAACTGCACTTCCCACATGTACACCTTCAAAGACAAAAATACGACGATATAATTCAAGTATAAATATGTAAATAACACAAGCCGCGAAGCATATTATATAGTTAGTGTATAACTTGTACCACATAGAGACGTCCTGCTCTAGTCGTTTTTGCTGCTGCTCCTGTTCAACTGCAGCCTCTGGGTCTGATTCCGGATCATAGATGTATGGCTGTATCTGATTAAAAGCCATATTTTTATTTTGAATAAAGTTTTTTTCCCGCTGTTAGGGATGACACAGCTTTACGACGCACTCGACTCAACACAATAGCAGCAGCGAGCACACGTCATTATTTAGCTCCGCTCACACGACACGCCCCCACCCGCTCGGCTTTTTTCGGAAAGACTCGGAACAGCGCATCTTTCTTATATAATTATAAAAAAAATAAAGACTTTTCGGAGATATGCAGGATGCAATGCTACTCTATAGGTACTCAAGATTGACATGACACTGACTGAAACTGAGTGTTTCACCCCCCCTTTAACAGAAATCAGCTTCAAAACAAAAAGCTTTTCATATTATTAATCCATATTTAGTTTTTCATATTTTTCATATTTTTAATCCATATAGGAAGATATAGTAGCACACCTGTATATAACGTATAAGTATGTAACTGTTTCAAAAGGTGAAAACATTCACTGATACTCAAGAAGGCAACATGATGCATTAAGGTGTATATGAATATGGTGTACTCTTTACAGTATGTGGAAAAAAAATTTTTATTAACTTATAACTTTATTATTATTATTATTATGATTTAGTGCTGCCCTACAGTATTTACTGGTTTCCCAGAAAAACAAAATAAGTACACTTTTACCTGATTATCCAATTTAAAAAGCACCCCCGAATCCTAATGCATCACATTGCCTTCTTGAGCATCAGTGAATGTTTTCACCTTTTGTAATAGCTGTGTATTACAAAGTCCCTCAATTTTCTGTTGGTGTGAAAAGATGGCTCTTAAAATCATACAGTAACGGTTGGAAAGGGTTTAAATATAGAGAAGCAGCAAGAAAACCTAAGACTGTGGAAGAATCCTGCAAAGAATTACTTATGAACAATTATCACAAAACATAAAAACAGTCCACAATAGTATTGTTAACTAGGTAACAACACACAGTTCAAAGGTATGTAAACTTTTAAACTGGTTCATTTGTGTAAAATCGGCTATTATCTTGTCTTGTGTAAATATGTCATTTTAATGATCCCTTATTTTGTTAAAACTAACATCTTGCAAATTCTGCAAAGGTGTGTGTAAATGCTTTGTTTTCATAGTGTTTTTTTTCCCTGTTTTGCCTAGCTGAGTTCCTAGTTGGTTTCTCTGGCTGTTAATTAGTTTGCACACACCTGTTCAGTTTTATACTTGATTACACTCCCCAAGTATTTAAGCCCTGTGTTTTGTTCAGTTCTTGGTCCGGTATCGTCAATGTTAAAGCCTCAGTGAAGTTGAAAAGCACAGCATTATTGAAACGCACAGCCTTGAAATGCACAGCATTATTGAAACATTATTTAATGTGTTGACGTAATTTCCACTGAAACAGGAAGACAGACTGGGACATGTCGAATAGCTCCTCCCCTTTTTTTAAATAGCCAATAGCGTAAAGTTTATATCACAGCTCTGCCAGAGCCATTGAGCTTGGTAAAGCCTTGTTTTTTTCCTAATCTCCTCTATATCGGATTATAGCATATACAAAATATAGCATTCTGCAGAATTCAAATGGGTCCTATATGTTTTTTGGAAGTGGAGCATGATGTCATCAAAATCATTGATCCATGTTGGCGGAAGTGAGAGACTGTAAGTTTTGAATGCTTATGACTTCTAAATCTGTGACAAATATATACATTTACATTTATATAGGTAATTTATTTAGTATATATTCTGTATATTTATATAAATTGAATTAAAAACATTATATATTATAAAATGTTTTTTAAGCATAATTTCACAAGTTAAATATATTCTGAAGTACAATATATACAACTTAAGACAATGGAAAAATAATGCTGGTCAAATTTAGAGAACACTTTCAATACCTTCAAGCTTTGGTTGTTAATCTGGAACTTGGTGCTAATTTCCGTAATAATCTAGCAAAACATAATTTAATTTGAAGCAAACTTTCCAATTTTCACTGACTTTGCAAGATGGCAAGCCACTCTAAGGTTACTGAAACCAGGTTGTCCAGATGAAGGCCAAAGGGATGACCCTTTCAGCTATTGCAAAAGAAGTTGGTCATTCCAAAAATGTAATTTCTAGAATATTGAAGCTTTACAAAGACACTAATTCATTCAAGTACCCAAAAAGGTACACAAGACCAATGCACGAGAGGACAGGACAATGCGGAGACTTTCAATGTGGAATCGGTTCAACACTGCGGCTGGAATTACTCGCCAGTTCAGAGCTGAACACAGTAAGGATCTGTCTCGCCACACAATGTCTTGTCATTTAAGAGAATTCAGACTGAATGCTCACTCTGCAGTGACCAAGCCTCTCATCAGCAGAAAGAATCAAAAGGCTAGACTAACCTTTGCTGAGGAGCATGGTGTGTGTGAACAGAGGAGAACTGGTCCAAAGTTCATTTTAGTGATAAATGCAAGTTTAATTTATTTGTGTCTGATTGGAACCATTATATTTGGCATCAAACTGGGGAAAGATTGAACCCAAAGTGCCCAAAGAAGTCAGTGAAAGATGGAGGAGGAAGTGGCATGGTTTTGGGGATGTTTCTGCAGCAGGAGTTGGGCGTATTATACAGCTACATGGCAGGACCTCAGAACCGGTTTATGAGAACCTCCTTCAGCAACCTGTGGTTCCTTCACTGCGAGCATCTCCCAATCAGCCCGCAATTTGTATGCAAGACAATGCCCCCTATCACACTGCAAAACGGGTAAAGCAGTTCCTTGAAAGTGAGAACATTGAAATAATGAAATGGCCAGCCCAGAGTCTGATCTAAACCCCATTGAAATCTATGGCTCTATATATCTATGTAAAATCATTGTCGACAAAGTTATGGCTAAGAAACCCCCTACAGTTACCGAACTGTGGAAGAGACTGTAAGAAGAGGGAATCACGATCACACCGGAGCAATGAGTATCTAGTAATGTCCTGTGGCCGCAGATGTGCTGAGCTCATTCAAAGCAAGGGCCTCTATAATTTCTACTAATATATATATAATAATAATACACATAAGACACACATACAAGATCTGCATCCAGTCCATGATGAATCATAAATACAGATGAGATTGCAGTTACAGTTTATCGCTAAATGCACATTTATATTACATTTCATCGTCATCAAGTACTGCAGTAGACTTTTTTTTTCAGATTTGACAATTAAGATTCACACTAACCCCTCCGTACAGAATATGCATGTCAAATGTGCAAATAAATGCAAAGGCTCAATTCTGCTTGTAAGGTTTCATTAAACATAAAAGCGAGACAAACACTATGCAATGGAGTTCAGAATCATCCATCACTATATGAGCCCGTCAGCAAGTGTCATATTTTCGTAAGCTAGTGGCTCATGCGTGGCTATTTAATTCATAATGAATGATGTGCTGAATGTGTATCTCCACTCCCCATTATTTATTGATAGAATTCTCTTAGCGTCTGCTACCATAACTGGTATGAGAGGACGCCAGAGCACCAACCGAGGGGAAATGCACTTGCAGTAGCTCTAGGGTCAGAGAACATCACAACTCTCACTCTCGGCTTAGGTTTCAAAGACACATGTGGCTCAGGAAATCCCATCGGATCTGCTGTACAGCCACTTGAGAGCTCCTGCAGCTCGGCAGGGTGACTGTGGCTATTTCAAAGCCCAGGGCCAATTATTGGGCCGTGATGTAGAGACAAATTTCACCGAAGGCCACTGGAAGAAGGGGGCCGTCCACTTTTAGAGCTGCAGGCCGTGGTATATAAGGACATGTTTGCAAATACAGTCACCAGGGTACATTGGAAGGCTATTTTTAGAAGAACTTTAATAAGAGTCCCAAATTAGCATGGGGCAAAATATAACCCATAATATGATTCCCTCCAGATATGAGCATGAGCCCTAGTTATGACATCATGCAGGGCTCTAATAAAGACCCTGCCTTATAGAGAAAAGGGCATGATTTTGATGAATCTGCCATGATCATGAACAAATTTTTGTTCTGGATGATAAAAGTTCAGTTAGTAGTTCAATCAAAAATGAAAATTCTCTCATTTACTAATCCTCATGTCATTCCTACATGGCTTTCTATTTTTCTGTGGACCACAAAAGGAAGAAAAAATCTTAATTACATAGTGATCACTTTCAAGCTTTCAAGTTTGATAAAGTGGAAAAAAGTTAGAGAGTTTAATTCTCATGCTAAATATGGCCAAAGTTTTAAAAAACAAGTTGGATGTGTGTTCTTTGCCAAATACACTCCTTCAGGATTCGTGTAAGCTTCTAAAAGTTTTTTTCGAGTATGACGTCATAAAGGGCAGGATTCCTTGTATGGGCACTTCTCCCGGAATAGTGTGTGTACACATCAACCAGAGCAAGAGCACGGCCATCAGTGTGCTTCGTTCGGGATATGGAAGTCGTCGGCAGCGATACACGGCATGCCTCCAGGAGTTTTCGGAAAGAAGTTTTTTATAAATATGATAAAACTAAAGACTCTTCAGGGATATGAAGGATGCAATACTACTCTATAGGTACTCAAAATTAACATGAGATTGGCAGAAACTGCATGTGTCCCTTTTAATGTCTTTTAAACCCATTCACTTGCTTTGTGTGAGATGGAACAGACTGATTCGCTGATAGTCTTCTACTGAAGTGAAGTTGTAAACCGCTACAACCAAATTGTTGAACTAAGCTGACTTTGAGTCAGAGGTATAATCATTGAGTCAGTGAGTGGAAATTATCAATGAGACCAAATCATTAAGTCAGTGGGTTGAACTCAAATCAATGGGACTGAGTCAATGTGATCGAATCATTGAGTCAGTCGCTCATAAAATGTCACCGGACTCATTTTCTGGCCTAATCTTCACAGTACTTTAGACCAATCTGTGAGACTGAATCACTGAGTTACTAATATGAAATCAAGAATTGGATCACTGTGACTTGTGAAAAAATAATTAAGACTTATTTTGTAAACTGGATCAACCAATTCATTGAAGAAAAAAATGTACACTCTAAAAAATGCTGGGTTAAAAACAACCCAAGTTGGGTTGAAAATGGACAAATCCAGAAATTGTGTTGTTTGAATGGGTCCATTTTCAACCCAAGTTTGTCCACGAGTTTGTCCATTTTCAACCCAACTTGGGTTGTTTTTAACCCAGCATTTTTTTAGAGAGCATTCATAATGTGTACAACACTACTCATGAACGCACCAAAGTTTGATGGGGGTAAAAAATTAAGACAAATTTTAATTTGGGGGTAAATGTTTGGATGCAAGTTAGTCGGATGCAACCAGTCCAGGTTCACCCTGCTCACCTTCAGTCTACCCCAGTCATGTCTCATAAACTCAAAGGACAAATGTGACTCATCTGCCTCGCTGTCAGACTGATCTTCCCGTGTTGTTTAGATGCTGGAGGACATGCGCTCCTTTCGCTTCTGATTCCAGTGGACAGGAGTGACTGACCTTGTCTGTGGACACAGAACTGCTGTGTTTGTCAGTATTGAGGAACCTGTCACATCCATCTTCAGCTAATTGTCGCATTAGATTATTGATGGCAGGTATGAATGTGCCTTAACGACACAGGGTCTGCCAAAACAGCTCTCCATAAAGAAATCTATAGGCTCTGTCAATTCTGCATGCTGAGCGATTAAGCTAGCCTCACTCCCAGTCTAACTCCCCTCTGCTGTCCTGGAGCACATGAAGGGGAAAATTGCTTTCACAAGGTAGCAGTGAGTTTGGATCCCATCACATGGACCTCTTATTGGAATGTCAGCTTTGATGAATGGATCCAAATGAACATTCCCCACAATAGAGGCCATTCGTTGAGGAAGAGGATCGCTGCTGCTCTTGCTCTTGAGCAGCTGCTATCTGCTGATCCCTCTCACGGCGAGAAGTGGGGGAGGTGATGTGGGTCGGCATAAAAAAGCTCAGCTTGAGGTAATTTATACCACTCTGAATCATTAGAAACACTGGGACAAAGTGGGCTTCTAAAACCAAGCTCAAGGACGACCTTTACACTTCCTGCTTCCTGTTCGCTTGCTGATGCGTTTCAGATTCAGATGACTCCAAAGAGATCTCAAAATGGACACGATTAGAGAGGCCCACTTGGTTATTTAACAAGTTATTTTGAAACTATTTAGCATTCAAGGTCCACATGCAGGTATATTAGCTTGTGGTCAATAAAACGTTTTTAAAGTTTTTAAAATCTCAAAAGTCAGTTGCAAAAAAACTTGCAAAAAGTATTAAAAATTATATTGGCAATATTTTGTTCTCATGACCTTTATCAGGCATATTCCTGATGTGTAAAATAAATGTATTAATTTCTTTTAAAAACCTTTTAATTGACAATTACCATTAAACACCTGCAGGGAATAGATATGTGGTAGATGCCTGATAAAGGTCTTGAGACCAAAACTTCGGCAATCATTTTTAAATATTATTTGCAAGTATTGATAGTGTGTGGAATTTCTTTTGACTTTTTTTTTTTGTGACTTTTTTGGCCTTCTTTCCTACGCACATATCTGTTTCCTGCAGGTGTGCGATGGTAATTCAAAAAATGTATACATTTATTCAGCAAGTATGTAATGTTACAAAAGATTTCTACTTCAAAGAAGTAGAAGGCTGATAAATGTCATTTTAAAATATATTAAAATAGGAAGACAGTTATTTTAAACTGAATAAATATTTGACTATTACTTTTATTTACTGTATTTTTGATCAAATAAATTCAGAATTTGTGAGCATAAGAGAACCAGTACAATTTCTAAATTCTTCTGCCAATACAAAAAGTAATCTGTTATTTCCTTACCCTCATGTTGGTCCAAATCTGTACGACTTTATTCTGTGAAATACAAAAAGACACATTATTAATAATGTACTGTACTCTTTTACATGCAGTCACAGTAAATGGGGACTGAACTTAAAAAGTGCTGTTAGATAAATGGTCGGAACTGGCTTAATCAGGGTGGGAGTGAGTTGAACTTGAAAACTGGATCCTTGTTTGGTAAACTAATTCTTCAGACTGTTTTTGTGAACTGGATGAATCAAATCATAGACAATTTTGGTCTGTTTCTCACACAAAGCTATCAAAACACTTCAGAAGACTGACAACAGCGTACAACTTATGTGGACTACTTTTATGGTGCATTTTAGAGCTTGACAGCCCCACTCCTCATTAACTTTCATTATATTGAAGAGTTTAGCTAGGGATTTCTTTTGAAATTCTCTTTTTGAATTCCACAGAAGAAACAGTTGCATGGGTGTGGTATAGCCTGAGCATGAGTAAATGACAGAATTTTCATTTTTTGGTGAACCAGGACCCTTTTGGACCATGGTTGAGATTGAGAGTATAAGAGCTGGGAGCTGGAGCTTATAAAACGATCTAGATGAAGTTCTTTGTCTTATGCTTTTTTTAGACAAAGGCTGATGAAGACACAGCCGATCCAAATCAGATACCGCAGGCAGACCGTGTCGTACGCCAGAGTAGGATAAACATAAGCGCCTGAGTGTCTGCAGTATTTGTGGTGTGTACTCCCATGTTCTCTGCAGCGTTAATTGCTGCTGTTGTGCTATAAATAGAGCGCGCACATCCATGGCCAGGTTTCTTTGTCCCTCTCCTCTGGATTCAATATGCCGCAGCTATTTCTGTGAGTGCTGCACTCCAAAATAGCCGCTATTGAGCTCTAGTGGATCCCAGTGTGCTTGCCTGTAGTACTAAAAATAGCACCTGTCAGATATTTTCTCCTACATGCCGACTGCATTCAGATGAGCTAAAGGGTATTAATATCCACCAGCAGCATTGTCATATCCTGCAAATGATCACACATAATGTGGGTGGAGTGTTTTTTGGGAGTGTGCGTGACTTTTATGAATGTATGTGTGTGATGATGAGTGTAAGCTGACATCATCTGGCTCAGATGTCTCCTCTAGTTCGTTCTCAGTGACCTCCTGTTTGTAGCCCAGGAAACCATACTGAAATGATTGAAGTATCGCAAATGTACATATCGCAATATGCATATCGCAACGGCACGCAATATCTGAATGATTTTAATAGGCTACTTCAACACTGTGAAAAGTGTTAGTTTAGGTCGATGCATAGAGCAGAGAATAGACTGGGCACAAGACTATGGGACTTGCTTGACGTTAAAAATAATTATTAAAAGGCAATGATTTGTAGTCTCGCGCTGTCTGACACACACACACACACACACACACACACACACACACACACACACACACACACACACACACACACACACACACACACACACACACACACACACACACACACACACACACACAGAGAAAGTTTGCTAAAACACTGCTGGTCACTTTCAGAAGTTGTAGCGATGCTTTCTTTTCCCAGAAAGATTGTGAAACAAAAAATGGTTTAATTCTCAGTTTTTTAATATTTGTAAAAAATATATAATTTAAATAATTTTACACACTAATTGCAATATTGTATCGAACAGCGCATTATTTAACAAGATATTGCATATCACATTTTTGTTCAATATCGCACAGCCATATATACACACACACATATACACAGGGCCATTTCTAGCCTTTTCATGTCTTTCATTTCAAGATATATATATAGGTAATTTTTACATATTAAAAAACTACACTATTCCTCTTAAAGTCAACATGAAATGGTGTTTGCAACCCATTTTATATCTATAATGTGACATTTCTGATTGAAACAGGACATTTAAAAACATACAGAATGCCTGGGTGAATTGTTCATGATAAGATCTACAATATGGATTTAGAAAATATAGTGAACAGGCCACATTTTTATTTAATTGTTCATATGAATGAGTTTTATATACAAAATATCTGAATTACTGTAACACAGGTATAATGATAAGATGTGTGGTTGGAAAGTTTGTAAATACATGTGACAACTGCTCTCTCTGGCTCAGCGGGAGCGCCAACACAGATTTGAATGTTCCCCTGTGATCGTACTTTTCAAAGGTCTTATAGAGAGGTAAATAATTGACATTTAGGAATAAGATCTCGTAGGTGTTTGAATCGAGATTTGCAATCTTTTAACAATACAATATTTTGTTATTCATCCAACAGCTGCAAGTATCTCTTCTGTTCCTGTGCATAAATAAAATAGGGCTGAAAAATGGCGTGCTAATGGATAAACCCACTTACATCTAGTTGTTGTATTGGCGGAGCTGCATGTTGTGTGCAACTCCCCCTGAGCTCCTGTGTCTGTCCCCTCTGACTCTAGCCATTAATCAAACTCCCTGCAGTCAGACCTGCATAATGCAAACCAGAGCTGACGACATGTGCAGCCCCCCGGCTCCTACCCACAGGAGAGAAGAAGAAGAGAGGAGAAAAGAAAAAGGGAGACAAATGTAAAAACAAACAACACATCAATAATTTTAATTTCAATGACATGAATCTGTCACAGTGGGATTTAATCAGTTATTTGTTGTATGGCATTATGCACAAATTATTTTCCAGGAAAAATGTCCCATTTAACTACACTATCCCTCTTAAAGTCAACATGAAATGGTGTTCGCAACCCATTTTTGGTGACATTTCTGATTAAAAAGGGTGATTTTAAAAAAATATACAGAATGCCCAGATGAATTGTTGATAAGATCTACAACATACATTTATAAAATATAGTGAATAGGGTAAATTTTTATTTCATGCTGACTTTAAAATATTTACTGTGTGGTTGACTCAACCTGATCATGATTAATTTAAGGGGTTTAAAACTATTTGATTCATCTAAAAGGTCTAAAATACTTTTTTATACTGTCACTGTGTGAGAAAAAAAATTATATTTAATTTTTACTAATGTATGCATCTATAATGTAATGACAGAGTGATATATAAATAATTAATTGTGATTAACCTCTGGATTTTCAAATAGCATTTAGAAAGCAGAATAAAACTTTTTAACAGCATTCTACATTTTTACACTTTTTTTCTCTGCTGACCCCCAATATGTCCCCAGACCCTTGTCAATCAATCAATCAATCTTCATTTTTATAGCGCTTTTACAATGATGATTGTTTCATAGCATCTTCACGGTGTTAAAGAGGACAATATTGCAACAAAATTTTATTTGGCTGTACAGGCGTTCTGAGAAAACAGTGATATTATCAGCTTATTTTAATTTAACATATAGCGACAATATTGCAGATCAGTATTATAGTTTATAGAATTAAATAATAGGTTAATAACCTAATTAATTAATTTTATTTAGTTTAATAAATTAGATCATAATTTGTGTCATTTTTTGTAATTTTAGTGTAACTTGTAATTCAATGTTACTCATAATAGAAGTGTGAATGTTTCCATGACTGATAATGATATCTGTTTGCATGCACAAGCACAAAAATAACCATAAAACTTTCAAATGACTATTTAGGAGTTAGGACTTGATTGTAGGTTAGTATAACACCTCATCCTGACCGCAGCTATCATTTGGCCAACTGACTCTCTGTCTTAAACCTAATATAGACTCTACTGTATTGGTGCCTGCCAATCTGTCCCATAAACTATCCTTCCCCATTAATAGAACCACCTTGCAAATACAGCCTGCATGGCATATTTGCTAGCTATATATGGCACAAAATGGACAAAAGAACAACTAAGATAGATCTAATACCCACGGGCAAAATTTAGCAATTTATATTGTGACACATCAATCCCTCTTTACTTTCAAACCAGTCTGGAAACACACTGCATTACTGACACATGATTATGGAATATAGGAAGATGTTGGTATGTTTTTAGTATGGTAAATTGGTGATAGATGCCCTTAGAAGGGGCAGGGGGAGATACTGCCCCCTACAGGAAGTCATTGGGAACAGGATCTGTTTATGAAGCACATGCCACAGAGGAAAGGTAATCTCACCACTACATCGAGCACACACACAAACACCTGATAACATCATGAAAACCTTCTGTCTGTCTCCGAAAGAAGTGCATGCTTAAGATGAAGTGAAGATAAGCTATCAGCTCTGAAACAAATTTAAGAACAATTACACAGACAGAATAAAGACACCAGAGTAATACCACATTGGCAAATATTATGAACTGATCCGTGAAATTGTATAACAAGCTGTTTAAAGGAAAAGTACAACAAGCAGCCGTTCATGTAATAGAAATACAGTAAATACCACCACATGGGATCTTGGGTTGGTAATACATGTTAAGCTCAACAGCATTTGTGCCGAGTGTTATTTTAGTATTAATTCATATTTTTAATTAGCTTTCATTTCTATATTTTTTCATACTTATTTTTGCCTTCAATTTATTATGTTTTAGTTTTAGTAATCTAAGTACTTCAACTTATTTTATTTCCATTTTAGTTTTACTTAAACTTACTTTATTTCAGTTAGTTGCCAACACAACATTTCTCATCGTTTTCATCTAAAATCTATATTTAATGTCAGCTTAATTTCAAATCAACAAAAAATATTTTTAATAGTTTTATGGCATAATACGGATGACCACAAAAAGTTATTTTGACTCATTTTCACATGTGATACTTATTATATTATTATGATATTATTTTGTTCAAACTTGTGTATTATATACATCCTTAATTTTCTTTTGGTATCGTGGCAAAAAAAATTGTCAAATTGGACATTTTCATACAGATAAAATTACCAAGACATTTTCACATTCTTGTTGCTTTACTTTTAAAATTATGAGTATATTAATTTACTGACAATGTCACTTCCAAGTACCTCACTGTCTTTTTGGGTCTTTGCAAGGTACTACATTAAAATTAATTTTCATGGTTAATATAATATACTCCTATAGACACGAAGACATAAATGTTTATTATTATTATTATTAGAGCTCTTTTAATTCTGTTTGCATAATTGATAATTACTTTCCTGTTTATTACAAGCTGCTTTGAAACAATAAGCATTATATAAAGAAATATCAAAATAAATATCAAAGATAACAGCTATAGGGTTATTATATGGTCATAGATTCAACAGTATAGCTTTGAGCTATAACGCCATATTGACATTCCTGTTGTGGGTCACGCACACATAGATCTGAAGTTATAATCTAGAAAATCTAGAATAGATGCTGTGTAATATCATCACCCATCTATAAGACTGCTGCTCAGTGGCTTTCCTTTCATACAATCACAAACCATGAAGAACTGACAAACATGCAGAACACACCAAGTATGCACACACTTACACATACATACACACAAGCCCAGCAGGGAAGCAATAGGCTCTTCTTGTAGCCGATACTGTATCAGTGCTCAAAGCCTGTGAGTAGCTCCCTCTCGTCTGGGCTATTCTGCCTAATCCCATCACAAGACAAATCCCCTTTAGCCAAACACACACACAAATGCACCAAAGTCCATTAACACAGATAACAGGTTTGCACAACTGAAACCAACTCAGTCAGACAGTTGTGGCTGCACCAAAATATTGTAGGCTATATCACATATGATTCTTGTTTTATTTGGCGTCTGTTAGAGAAGCGGAGAAGATGGATTGGACGATGGTGAATGGGGGAGGAGGATGAACAGAGTAGCCGGTGAAGCTGAATGGTTTTGCTCTCCAGGATCAGAGGCTAGTGGGGCCTCTTCGTCTCCTCCTCCTCTGCTCCAGCACTGACATGACGCCGCAGGGGTCACCAGGGCTTTTCTGGGAGCGGAATGTACCACAAAAACAATCCCTGTTACACCCTCACCAACCAGAGAGGACATGGATGATACTAATCCAAAATCACAAACCAACTAATGCGATTTATGGCAGAACTGACCATCGACCCAATCCTCTTAAATGTATGCCAAGGATGCTACCAAATATCGAAACTGAAGGAGGACAAGTGTTTAAAGTGCCCGTATTATTACCCTTCAATATAATAAAAAGTATGCAAAGTTTTAAAGGTCAAAGTGCACAACAAATATTGTCTCCCAAAAGAAAGAACCAATTCTGAACTAGGGTTGGGCCGATAGACGATGCCATCACCGATTATTTATAAGTCATTATTTAGCTTTTTTGTGCACAAAAACTATTCCCGTCGCTTCATACAATTATTGTAGAACCACTGTAGTGAGATGGACTTTGTAACAATGTCTTTAGTGCCTTTTATGGGGGTCTTAAGAGAGGAAATGTCATTGCTGCCTATGGACATTTCTGAACCATTGGATTTCAACAAAAATATCTTAACTTGTTTTCCGAAGATGAATGGAGGTAGCCTGGATGCCAGCCGAACTCAGCCCTGCCCACAACATTTTAACTCGGGCAGTTCGGTCTGGACTCGATCCATAGAGGAGTTATGCCCGAACAGAAACTGTTCGGACCAATGAAATCATCAGGGTGGGCTTTAGACGATGACGGACAGATGATAACATAATCATCCACGTCATCAAAGGCACTTGGTTTATATTTGTTCAAATCCTAAACGGAGAGCTTGTTTGTATATGCATTCGCCTTCACTATTTCTCTCTGAAATGATGATCATGTTGCTAAGTACTCTGTGTATCCTTAAATTCTTTTTTTTACAACACCGGCAAAGATTGCAGTTGAGCTCTGTTGACATTTGACAACTTACGTAATGCGTCGCTCCGTTGCTTTGATTGGTTGTAGGCCTATCCAATTGACTATTTACCTTGTTTCGGTTGAAAGGCCCCATAATCACAGCCCGATGGAGGAGTATTACAGACCTGCAAACTCCTCAGAGTAAAAAAGGTGACAGTGAATAAGTGTCATTTATTTCTGTGATCAAAGCTGAATTTATCATCATCACTCCAGTCTTCAGTGTCACTAATCATTCTCATATTAGGATTTAATGCTCAACAAACATTTATGATTATCATCAGTGTTGAAAACAGTTTTGCTGCTCATAGTGCTGCTTCATTTTTGCAGAAACCACCATACCATTCAAACATTTGTGGTAAAATTAAAAAGAGAGAAATTAATACTTTTGTTGATCCGACACAGGCTACATTACATTGATCACAAGTGATATTTTTAATATTACAAAAGATAATTTATTTAAAAAATGCTGTGCATTGAACTCTCTCATCAAAGAATCCTGAAAAATAAAATGTATCATGGTTTCCACAACATTTTTAAGCAGCACAACTGTTTTCAACACAGATAATAATCAAAATTGTTTCTTGATTATGAAATCCTCATATGAGAATGATTAGTGAAGGATCATGTGACACTGAAGACTGGAGTAATGATGCTGAAAATACAGCTTTGATCACAGGAATAAATTATACTTTACTATATTCACATAGAAAAGGCTGTTTTCATTTGTAATGGTATTTCACAATATTACTGTTTTAACTATTTTTGAATAAATAAATGCAGCTTTGTAGAGCAGAAGATAAACATTTAAAAAGCTGTCAGTTAGCACTGCATTATTCATATATGATAAGCCTATAGGCCTACTTTATTTTCAATAAATAGCCTACATTGAGATGGATTGAAAAACACACAAAGCATATATTGTCGCAATCGTCTGATCGTTGTCGTCACGTTTCATCACTCATAACGATTGTTTTCCTTCAGCTGCAGCTCCAGCGTGACAAAGTTTCTACGAATCCGCTTTTGGACTTTCTGTGAGAGCGCCCTCCTCATATTTAGATACGAATAAAATGACAGGTCATGCATAGATTATTTTTTGTCTCAATTAAAATCTTGATGTTTTCACATTGGTTTCTATGTATAAATCATGGTATAAATACACTTGCCCGTGACCTCAAGAAGCGCGCAATCAACCGAGGTAGAGAAAGCTGTCTTTAGCGTCCCTGTTAACTTGCCCGCCCTCGAACAGGTAACGCCGGTTCGAATCCCGCTCTGAGCAGGTCGACTAAGATCGGGGAGACCCAGTTAAAGTGCGGGGGATGAAAATACACTTTATTAAAAGTGCGGGGGATACGGCCGTATAATCTACAGCCATGCTTGAATTGAACACTAAGCTTGCTTCCTTCCATCCGTCAGACTCGCGTGGTAGCCAGGCCCATGGCCAGGCCTCTCATTCAATGGCGAGCTCAGTTGACGCTGTGTGTTTCAAGATTCTGACGCAAGTGAGCTAAGATTCCGTTTGGCCCAAACAAATGTCAGTTATAAGAATTATCCAATAATGTTTTACATGTCTAGTCTAGTAGTTGTTCAGATATGGTAATGGGTGTTTCGTTTCTGACACACATTGTAAGCGGTAGACCAATCACAACAGACGAGGCCATCTGACCAATCTGAGATGAGAAGGCTATCGAACGGTTTCAGACACTTTTTTTAATGATAGCCCTAAAATAGCATTTTAAGAATTTGCATACATTTAATAATTGTTAAACCCATACTGACTGACTATTCTGAGTATGAGGATGTGTATCTTAGGAGACAACTGTGAACTTGAAAAACATATTCCTATGATGATAAAGCTGAATTTTCAACATTCTGCTTTCAATGTTACATGATTCTTCAGAAATCATTGAATATGCTGATTTGGTTCTCATGAAACATTTCTTACAACTGTTGTGCTGCTTAATATTTTGTGGAAATCGTGATACTTTTTTCTTCAGGATTTGTTGATGAATAGAAAGTTCAAAAGAACAGCTTTTACTTGAAACAGAAATCTGTTGTAACATTAGACAATGTTTGTCACCTTTGATCAATTCAATGCATCATTGTTGAATAAAAAGTAGAAAAAAAGGGAAAAAAATATTTCAATATTAAAATAAAAGTTAACTTTTAAATTTCAGAAGGGTTTTAGATCAAAAGGGGTTTGGGTTGAAAAAATTGGGAATCCCTTGTCTAGGAGAAATAAGAGAGATATTGAAGAGGGTTCATCTTTGAGTATTTGTTCTCCGATTCAGTTTCTTCCCCACTGCTGTTCTGAGTCTCAAATCCTGACAGTTTAACAGTTCAATCCGTTTGCATATTCCTGAGGTGTTAATGTATTACCAGAGAGAATTAACAGATGCCCAGCAGTCAAATAAAAACATGTCCAATAAAATCTGCACACTGTGCGGCTGCTAACGCTCACACGCACACACTTGAACGGAAGGAGCAGTGAGGCATGTTGATTTGACGTAGCACTGCTTTGTGCTGACAGCAGGAGAACACAGAGGAAACACTGAGTACACATTGTGCACACAGAGGAAACCTGATATTCCTGTTCCCAGCAGAGGACAGGCACCACAGCCACACATAGAACACTGTGAACACTCGCAAATTCACTCACCGCTCACACAAATAAACACAACATACACCTTTCTTACCTGGTGTTACTTGGGTGTTTCTCAAATCAAATATGTAAAGCATACAGGATGTACCCTAATGATATTATGACTATTATGGATTATATCAATATATGGATATCAATGTTCCATTTATTCTTTTTATATATTATATATTTTAACATATTAATTTATTGATTGATTTATTATAAGTTTTGTAACAATTTCTCTCAAAATGTTCAAAAAAGGTAATTTTAACGTGATCATGTGATCAAGTTGTCTCATCTTAAAGGTAGTTTTCTCTTGGTCTAAAGGTAACAGTCATTAGCCCTCATTTATCAATCTTGTGTAGAAACGGGCGTATATGTTGGCGTATGATTATGCTTACACTCCTCTCACCGCCTGATTTATGAACCTGTGCGCACCTCTGCAATCCAGGTGTACGCAATACTTGCCCTTGACAAATGCCACGGCTGAGAACGATCGTCATTAGAATAAAACGCCCCTATATATTCAAGTCTCCGCCTCCCCCACGCCCTCATTTTACGCCATGGACACGGAAGACGGCAAAGAAGCGAAACTTCTCCAATGTGGAGATCAGGCGCGTCTCAATCATCTCACTAGTCCACTAGTCAGGGCACTGATTAGGACATAAGTCAATGGGCTGACTCCCTGATCAGTGCCCTGACTAGTGGACTAGTGAGATGATTTAATAGTGTGCCCATCAAGACGCAAAATTGTTTTATTTGAGAGTTTAAAGAGTGGGAATAAAGGCACCCACAAAAACTAAATGTGGACCTAAATTAAGAATAGGCTACTGTTAATAGTGTGGGGGTTGAGAAGCGCACTCCAGCGGTTTAAATAGCTGTTTGGAGGAGAAATTATCACAATGCATTATTTTACAGAACATGTTTTGAAACAATTAGCATTTAATTTCGTATCACGGCACATGTAGGCTATCGGGGGTACGATAGTGATGATGATGTGATATCGAGTATATTCATTCACATTAATAATTGCATGACAATTTGTAAGATTCTTATACTTATTTTTATGATTTTTATTATTAATAACGCTTATTGTTATTTAGAAGAAGAATGTCGTTATTATTTATTTTATTATTATTATTATTATTATTATTATTTAAAAGAAGAAGAATGTCATTTTTATTATTTTGTCAGTCTGAATTATTTTCAGTCCCAGTCCGTGCGCAGCTGCCGGGCCAGGTGGGCATGAACCGTCAGGTAAAGCGCACAGGCTCGCGACTGGAGGAATACATGCCAACAAATCAAATGCTTGGTATCACACAAATTAAACATTGAAGTCAGAAGTTTATAATTACTATGTTGTTGTTGTTGTTTTTACAGTGGGTCATAATATAGCATATCTTGTCAGTGCGTTTTGTGGTGTTAGGAATTGTTTTTCTGTGCATTTTCACACTAACTCAAAACATGCGTACACCACCTCCTGAGCTGGCGTAGGATTTGAGCGTGCCGTACGCCAACGTCCATACTGATAAATCTCAAAGTCACCTTAGGGTTGGGTGTACGCAAGGTGTACGCTGGAAATTTGGTGTACGCACTTTTGATAAATGAGGGCCATTGAGTGCAATACATATATTGCTGCATCCAGGATGACTACATTTATTTAGACTTTAATTAGGCACTAATGCTGCCTTAATGTGCTATCGTAACTATCGTAATTATCATAAATACAAATTTCCTAGGTAAAAATTGCACATGAACGCCCTCCCATTTCAACATTTTAATGGGATGAGCTCATAAACACGACTTCAGAAATGGGAATTATCAAATTTCCGATAGCATATGAAGGCGGCATAACTCAGGGGTGGGCACATCCAGTCCTGGGAGGGGCCACTTTCCTGCAGAGTTAAGCTCCAACCCTAATCAAACACCTGAACCAGCAAATCAATGTCTTCAGGATTTCTAGAAGTGCTACAGGCAGATGAGTTTTACCAGGCTTGGAGCTAAACTCTGCAGGACAGTGGCTCTCCAGGACTTGAAGTGCCCGCCCCTGCACTAACTAAAGCAGAAATAGCTCTGTCACTCAACGCTGGACCAATTGCACATCAGCGTCTGATATTTAAGAAGGAGGCAACAACTTTATTACCATAAACACTATAGAGACATGTGGTTAATTTCATTACCAGCCATCTCAAGGGACCATGACATTTAAATGCTCATAGAATACTGTTTTTGTTTTCTTTCTCATGACCAAAGTCACGATTACAATAATAAATAAATAAAATAAAGTTGAGAAACTTAAGTTGTGATAAGAAAACGAATGCACAGCCTCTTATATAATATCCGTAGAACATTATACTCAGGCATACATCAATAACAGCATGTTTGCAAGAAAAAGTGTGATAGAGCAGTTTAATATGAAATGCTTCTATTACTCATAAGCATGCAGGTTTGAAACCCATTCACTTTGAGTTCAGACTGAGCATTTGACAGTCATGCAGCACAATGTGCAAACAGCTCTCATCGGCAACAACAATCCCAGAGTGTTTCTAGGAAACGGTCACTCTATTGAGCCTTTGCAAAGCAGCTTACAGCCACAGTCCGGTCCACGGCCGGCACACGTGTGAAACGTGCACTCTCACGCAAACTCATGCATGCACACTCGTAGGCCTGGCCTAGACTAACTCTCTCAGAGCCACAGAGGCAGGAGGAGGAGCGTCAGCCGGAGTGGATTGGTTCCCATGCACGGAGGGGGGAGTGTGTGTGTGTGTGCGTGAGTGCGAGTGTGTGTGTACGCAGCGCCCTCCCAGTCAGATGAACTTCAGCACGTTTACTGGAGCAGGACACCTGCGTCCTAACAGCTGAGAAGCACATTGTTCTACCGGTTTTGTCAGGATCGTCATTGCACTAATGTACACCGTATACTGTCTGTCCTAGTCATTATTATAAAATGACTTTCAAAACAGCATATATTATATAAAATTCAAGCAACAGGCAAACATCCTCCTGTAAGATCTTCCATCTTGGAAAACTGCAATTATAACCAATAATTGGTCGATATTTTGAGTTACCTGCCAGCTTGTAGCCAATTTTCTATTTGGAAAGAAAATAAAATATTTTAGTGAATAAAAAAATTGTGTAAAAAAAAAAAAAAAATCTAAATAATGTTGTTGTTTTTTTGTTTTGTTTTTATTGTGTGTGTGTGTGTGTTTGTGTTTGTGTTTGTGTTTGTGTTTGTGTGTGTGTGTGTGTGTGTGTGTGTGTGTGTGTGTGTGTGTGTGTGTGTTTTCCTCCCCCAATGTAATATAAACCTGAGATCACCTACATTGTGGGGACCAGCCAGCAGTCCCAACAATGTAAATGGTTTTATAAATTATATTAAATTATTTTTTTTTAAATGTAAAAATGCAGAATGTTTCCTGTGATGGGTAGGTTTAGGGGCAGGGGCAGTGTAGGGGGATAGAAAATACGGTTTGTACAGTATAAAAACCATTAGGCCTATGGAATGTCCCCACATTTCACAAAAACAAACGTGTGTGTGGTGTAAATGCATGATTTAATAAATGCGGATGATGAATCTACCTGGTGTTACACACTTTCTTCAGCATCAGTTCTCAATGTTCAACAAGTGATCTGAGCTTCACACTACAATTATCATCAGCAGCAGCAGCAGCAGCACTGCCAGGTGAATCAGTGTTATGTCTCATCTGAGGAATATTTTTTGTGGCATGAACGCATCATTTAATGATGTAATGCTTAAGTCGTATCTATTGTAGTTACAGCCATCATCACCCACATGATCTATGACCCACCTGAATACGAAAATAAATATCATATTTTATTATAGCACTAAGCCCACACTGCTTGACCTCATCCAAATATAGAAATGATTGCAGCCTGTGTCATTATCTTAATCATCTTCATGATTATCACCGTCACCAGAATAAAAGCACACAGCATGTACTCGGTCATTCTGTTAGCATCACTGGGAGAAATTCAAAGCTGTCATCATCAAGCTCTGCGTTTTCTTAGTATATCTGACTATCGCAGGGGCCAAACAACACAGTGTAATGTCCCTACACTGATCCGGACTTGGTAGCAAGTAATTTACTTTCATCAGGCGCTCAACTTGTTCTGTGCCAGGACTTGTGCGAGTCCGTCCCGGGCACAGCTGAGGGCAAAAGCTCCGAGATCAGTTGAGAAATGAACCCACAGGAGCGGTGAGTCAGATCTGAGTCAAGCCCTGCTCCCCACACAGTCACGATGCTGCTGATAATATCAGACTTGCCAGCTGACCTTCTGAGGGTGGGATACAAGGTCTGCTATGACAGGTCCTACTAGGGTGTTTCATCAACTATGGGCACTTTTGGTCCTTAGAATTTAGAATTTAAGGGATTCTTAAACTGTAGAAATTAAACTCACTAATTATTTCAGTTTGGCCCCTAACAAGTAGATATGTGTCACAGGAAAATTCAATAATTGTATTGTTTGTTTTTCCCCAATCTGAACCATCATGAACATATTTATTTCCACAACATTTCATTCAGTGGGGTGGAAATTACATTTTCAGTATAAAAATGCAATCTTTTTATGCATTTTATAAATATACACAAAAGGAAAATAGTATTTAAGCTTTTTGCATAATTTGACAAAATAATCCATGCACAATAAAAAAATACAGCATATTTTACATAAAAAAGTGTATTTTTTATGTATCGTTAATATTTTTTTTGTAATTTCCTATAAATTTTATTTTTTTACAGATTACAAACATATGCATGTAATTTTAATCATATATCTTATAAAATACATAGTACATTAAAGGTGCACTATGTAGTATTTTTGCAGTAAAATATTCAAAAACCACTAGGCCAGTGTTATATATTTTGTTTAGTTGAGTACTTACAATATCCCAAATATTTCAAATGTTTCGAGAGAGAGAGAGAGAGAGAGAGAGAGAGAGAGAGAGAGAGAGAGAGAGAGAGAGAGAGAGAGAGAGAGAGAGAGAGAGAGAGAGAGAGAGAGAGAGAGTGAGAGAGTGTAAGGGAAAATGAGAGTAATACAGGAATTTTAAGAATCTGACTTGTTTGTGTCGTAAATACGCTTTTGCGCCAAGAATTCAGGGAATCAGGCAAAAGGCAACCGGAGTGGAGACTGAGATCTGCCCACAAAGCTGAGATCAGTTGTGTTTTGAGCAGCTGCCCTGTGCTTGACCCCAGAGGTTCACATGCTGTAAACTGGACAGGACAATGGGAGGACTTCATTAAAGCAATTCACATTGTTGTCCTTGAGTTGAGGCAAACTGAGAAGCACAACTGTAATAGCAAGACCTTGCGTGTGTGAAGAAAGTGATATACAATGAAATATGAAGTAATGCTGCCTTCACATACTATCGGAAATTTGATTATTCTGACTTCTGAAGTCATTATTATGAGATCATTGCATTCAAGTTTAGAAATTTCAGAGCGTTCATGTGCAATTTTTACCTAGTAGCCTCCTATTTACGATAAGTCTGAGACTACGTGAAGCAGCATAACAGTTGACTAAGAGTGCAAGTTTAGGTCAGTAAAAATGTGTGTGTATGCGAGTATAAAGATGCACTGTAAGCACAGGATTACTCACTGTGCTCTGGGCTGCAGCTGGGACTGCTCCACTTCACTGCTTTGGTTGTCGCGGCAACTCAGTGCACGGCACGGGCACGCAGAGGGCACAATGCCAGGTAAAAGGGGGATGTTGGCATCGGCCTGTGGTTCTTCCAGCTGGCGCTGCCAGGAACTCCGATACCCTGCACGGCAGAGCCAACTTTATTCAAACACCATCTTACACTTGCGCTAAATCTGCATAGATGTCATTACAGTACTTGTTTGATAATTATATTTCGTACTGCAATTCTTTGAACTTTGTTTTAAACTCTACGTATTAACTAACTTGCCACTGTTTAAATGTGAACACCTCCGATTTATTTACATGCAGTATTTCATAAGGGGTTTTTTGGTATTAGAGGTGGTTTGATATCAGCTGGTCAGACTGGTCAATTGGAGGGCTTTAGCTCATTTCAACCAGTCAGGCTGACCAGTTAAACTAACCAGGATGGGAGACCAGCTTAAACAAGCCATAGACCAGCAAACTATATTGGTATGGTTTAAACTGCTAGCTCAGGGTAAGTTAGCAACAGTATTCCCTAAAGAAAGCTCAAGTCTAGCTTATTTTGCCACAAATAATGTTTCGCTGCTAGATGTTGCTTATTCAAAACAAAGATATAGCTTGATGACACCTTGATTTCGTGAAGCTTTTATTATACCGCAGACGACCGCTTCCATTTTTTCCAGGTCATGCGTGTGTATAATGCAGCACTTTTTAATCATATTTGATACATTAGTTGAGTATGTTGATAGTTGTTATAATTCTACTCTGTTTGTTTTCTCGGCGGCTACTATGAGACACTTGTTGCACACTGCCGTGAGCTAGATCTATATTAGGCATGGTAAAACATGGTACTCGCTGTAAATCAAGACGACGAGATTTAAACAATAAGACTAACTGTGTTGAGCTATATAACAATGATTCATTTTCTGTCGATGAATTTATCCAAACAGTTGCTTACCTGTCTAATAAAACACATATTAAAGCATATTTGGTGTTTCCATGGTTTCTACAAAAAAAAACCAGAAATCGAGGGTAATGAGGTATGATGTCATTGATAGGTGACGCACAGACACAGTCCATGTCCTGGTTAAAATAGCTATTTCTCTGGATTTAAACATTTGTGGAAACATTTGAGATAATGTAAGTACACAAGTCAACAAAATATATAACATCATTCTAGTAGTGGTTTTTGGATATTTTAATAAAACAAATCTTACATATTGTGCCTTTAAAATATGCTTTACTTTACGCATTTTGGTAACATATTTAGCTATTAGAGTATGTAGCAAATTAACAAAACATTCCATAGAAAAGCAAGCAAAAACCAGCCACGATTCAATAAAGAAGAAAGTCTGCTTATCGTGTTACCACAGTGGTCTTGATTTATGGAGCAATCTGCATGACTGAACAACAGCTCTTTGTCCCTGCGCTGAGTTTCTAATGTTCAACCTGATTTATCCTGACAACGACTCTCTCCTGCCCTCTATTGCTCGTTTCGAAATATTACAACGATAAAACAGATCCGTGGCCCAGTTTTCATGACCTTGTATTAAAAAATATTGTTTTCCAAAATGTTGACTGTTGACAATGCGCGGAAAAATGTGTCACATTATTTTCCCCAGATGAAAAAATTAATAATAAAGATAGACATGAACAAAAAGATAAAATTAGCATCTAGTTAGGCTATCTAATTAATTTGTGTTGCTAACTTTGCGTATCAAGTACTTCAAGCACATTAACTGTTTAATTTGAAAGCCCTACTTGCTTATTAAACCTGTGGAGAAGAATGCTAATGGTTAGATTTGAACTTGTCGACCTTAAACGTCTGTTTAAATGGTTCACCTTGCCGTCCAAAATGGGATAAGAAATCCAGTTACATGAAAGCTGCACATAACAGTTTATGAAACCTCAGTCTCACGAAGGAAGCACGCGGTTTGACCTCGCCGAACAGGTGACTAGTTAGCTGCCTGCGGTCCACAAGGGGGCCTCAGTTAACTTCCTGTGAATCAACACATTTTATTGTATTTTTTATGTTATTGTATAATAAAACACCGTTATTATTCTCCTGAGTGCCACTGTCCTCCATTATATTTTAGTGAATTTATTCTTACACACTAGGCTGCATGTCACAGTTTTAATGTCTAATCTTTTCAGGGATACTACCATTTGTTTTTCGGTTTCACCACAAGTCGTTGGTCTTTAAAAATTACTGAAGTATCAAATTTAGCACTCTTATGGAAATATGATAATATTTTGTACTTCACCAGGACAACTCCTTGGTCTTTAAAAATTATTGAATGATCAAATTTAGCACTCTTATGGAAATATAATAATATTTTCTAATCATCATTTAAATCTGTCTAAATTTAGCCAAATTGTTGTTTGAAAATGGTATGGGGTTTGTAATCAAAATATGACTTTCTCTTACAAAATTGGGCATTGATTTCACATGTCAGGCATTTTGGGAGAGAGTGAATAGGGAAATAAAAATACATAGCCTATCAATGTTCCAATAAAGTATGAGATATTATTATGAAAATGTTGCCAACTATTAGCCTACTCCTATTATTACACTTCTTTTTTCATTACATGTTGCTCCAAGAACACATGCATATGCAAATTAGATAGTGTACAGCTACATTGCACTGAATGGGAAAACCCATGTCTGCCTATGTATATTGCATAAAGTAAAATGTTATATAAATTCATTCTGTTATATCTTTCATAACATAGCTGAGAAACATCTTTAAACAAACTTTGGTTAAAAATTGATTGGTGAATAAAAAATAAGAATCCCATTGTTTTTGCCTATACATGTCATCATTTCATGACTTTTTTTTTTTTTAAACAACTGAGTCCCGATGTCCACATACGAGGACATAGCATAAGATACGAATAAAATATAATAAAAAAAATAATAATAATAATAATAATAATAATAATAATAGTATGCTCTATGTAATGACATGAAAAAACACTAAATTCAAAAGACTTTGTTTTCCTGGGTCTTAAAAGGTTAAAATAAACACAAAACATACACTGAAGGAGAAAAAAAATCTTAAATGCACATAAATATATAAATAGTTACTTATATAACCAGATAACAGAATACATTGCAGTATTGAAAATGGCATTTTCTATAAAGCTGATTGAAAAAATATGTTTTGTGAAAAGCACTAAATAAACAAATGAATGAATTAAATATTGAAGATTGAATGTTTACATATTCATAAAATTGCAAGAATGATCTTATGCTACAAAAAACAATGCATTTCTTAATGAAATATGTTTTTGTAATTAAATGGAACAAACCATATGGAAATAGCATCCATTAGACTACCATGATCACATTTAGCTGTTGCATTATGGCGACCCAACATAATAGGTTCTTTGTAGTAGATCTTCAGGCAGATCAGAAGAGGTCAAAACAACACAAATATCCTGAAGCTACCGAAATCATACTGCACCAAAAGCATATCAAGGGTTAGTGTAGTAACAAGGTGGACTGCAGCCAAGCAGCATGTGAGAGGGAGAACAAACAGCTCAGGGGACTGATCTGATGAAGAATTGGCTAATCTCGCAGTTTTATGAAAATAAATCATGCTGCATATTCGGATTCGGAAACATCTTGGCTTGGTGTGTAGTATGACAACTGTGGTGTTCAGATGAATCAAGAATGGTGCTACAGTATGGGTCATGGGTTCGATTCCCTGGAAATGTATATCTAATAAAGTGCACTGCTGCATATAATAATATTTTTTTTTAAATGTTTTATAGTAAGCTAAAATATACGTCATGCACATTTATAATGAAGAAGTTAAAATTGAGTGCACCTATATTAACATTGAATGTAACATCAAATAACACAACAGTTTGTTATAATCAAAAAATATATATATATATAAATTCTACAATTATAATTAGATACTGTACTTGCTTGTTAGTCAACAAATTAAAATAAGTGTAATGTACTTACCTAAAGCACAACAAAAAATATTAAAACATAATTATTTCAAATGTACTTTTAACATAAAACCTTTAATATGACTATTGAAAAGTTCACTTTTTAAAAGTGTGCTTAAAGGGGTAGTTCACCCCCAAAAAATGGAAATTCTGTCATCAATTACTCACCCTCAAATCGTTCCTTAATGAATTTCTTTTTTCTGCTGAACACAAAAGAAGATATTTTGAACAATATGGGGTCCAAACAGTTGATAGGACCCATTGATTTTCATAGTATAGGGATATAAAAATAGTATGAAAGTTAATGTGGCCCATCAACTGCTTGGTTACTGACATTTTTCTAAATTATTTTTTTGTTTTCAGCAGAAGAGAGCAATTCATACAGGGCTGGAACAACAAATTATGACAGAATTTTCATTTTTAAATGAACCATCCCTTTAAGTGCGTTAAGAACCATGGTCACAAAGGACTCTTTTATACATTTTAAAATTAGAAGTACGAAATATGGCACTTCTTTTTAACAAAGGAATGAGCACAGGTTATTTTGTGAACCTTTCTCACAATGAGAGACTTGATGAACCATGAAAATCACCCATGCCTGTCCTGAGGCCTGGGTGTTAAAGATGTCCTATAAGACTTTAAAATCTGTCAAAGGAAGACAAACATCATAAATCCAGTATATGCCTGGGGGAACCTCAGCACATACTCATAAAGCTGCTGAAGAAGTTAAGCTTGGCCATCTTTTCCTTCCTCTCAACCACTCGCCATTTTTTAAATAAAATATTAAAATAACAAGTGCATTAACCCTGAATGCTATGATCTCATATTGCTATTCTGCAGACTTGTGACAGGGTCTCCCCTCAATCGGCCCTCCATGGAGAACTTTAAAACCTAAAGAGTCCAGCTATTTTTATTTTATAGATATGCATTCTGTTTTAAAAGTGTAAAGTGTAAAACATTACTGACAGTTATCACAATAGCCCTGACTCAACACCAACACCGACACTCGACAACGACCAGATGAGAAATGAAATGTAAAGGTGCCAGCTGTTTCACAGTGTGATGTCACCCTGGGGCTTCACAGATTTTACTGCATGAAAGGACTGCAAGTCGCTTAAAACGGTTGTTATACAGGTTGAGATAAAACACTTTTACTAGCCTGTGGTCATGTGAATATTAGCAAGCAGATGAACATGAGAAAAAAAACAGCCACCCAGAAACACACAGCATGTGAAACTCACCACTAGAGAGTGATGCTATGAAGGCCACTGTCTTGCCGAGTTCAGCTCTCCAACCTTAAAGGGGTGATGAATTGAGAAATCAACTTTCCCTTGAGCTTTTGATATAAAAGGTCATGATAATGTAAGAATATCCTGTAAGTTTCAGAGCTGAAAACGTCCTTGTTAGTCAAAGAAAAGCTTTTATAGACACCAGGCCCAGAAAACGATCCTGTTCGCAGCTTGACGTCATCGACTGATGAAACGCCGCCTCTACAGAATAATAAGCATGTCTAATTCAGTAGCCCCGCCCACCGATTTATGGGGCCGTTCAGATTGTGCTAGCCAGCAGCAATAAACATGCCGAAGAAGATAGCAAGATATTGTGCTATTCCTGGTTGTGGAAGAACACAGTTGCTGCATAAGCTTCATTAAGATCCTAATATTAGTAATGTGTGGTTGAACTTTATTTTTAATGAAGTTCCAGCTGACATGGGGAAGACAGTGGAGTTCACTTCATTTCACTGCGGAACCGTGTGTTAACAAGTCTCAGGTGGCGCTGCGGATTTGTAGACATATTGATATTAAAACACAATGCTATTTCTTCTATATTGGATCCGACAGGAGAAATGGTGAAACACACTTATGGGAGTATAACGTGTTTTTTTGTGAGTATAACATGTATGGGTCAGCGCTCACAAAGCCCAACTTCCAGGGCTGTGTTTTCCAGACAGGCTACTAAAACGTAATCTCATAATATTCCATTTTTGTTCCTTCTCTCTCTCTTGACTTGACATTTGAAGGGCGTGCTCGCGCACGTGTGTGTGCGTGCAGTTTGCGCTTATATTGAACAAACGTGCAAGCTATGTAATCCAAAAATAATAGTCCAATCAATCGTGGGTGAATGAGAAATAAATCATTATCTTTGTTTGATAAAGACGTACTTGAATCATTCCGGTTGCCGCTTTCAAAACAATCCCTCCCTCATGAGAATTGTGACACAATTCACTATATATCACTGCCATATGGACATTACACTCATTTCTGACTGATAACAGAATACTTTGCAATATTAAAAAAGGCATTTTCTATAAAGCTGATTGAAAAAATATGTTTTGCAAAAAAAAAGCACTAAATAAACAAATGAATGAATTAAATATTGAAGATTTAACATCTTCATAAAATAGCAAGAATGATCTTATGCTACAAAAAACAATGCATTTCTTAGTTAAATGTCTATGGAACAAACCATATGGAAAGCTTTTGAGCAGTAAACAGATATACAC
Source organism: Pseudorasbora parva (assembly GCF_024679245.1). NCBI lineage: Eukaryota > Metazoa > Chordata > Actinopteri > Cypriniformes > Gobionidae > Pseudorasbora > Pseudorasbora parva. The sequence continues at coordinate 15,995,232 of NC_090195.1, read as the reverse complement.
CTAGTCCTTTCAATCAACACTTCACTTAAACACACAGCTGATCTTAAGTCAGAGCTACAAGGGTAAATTATACACCGGGTACCTATAGGAGAGACGAAACAAATTCCTCTCTTTGCCACATTGACTATTGAAGAGTCTTAGATGGAGACTGACTGTCAGATCAAGGCAAATCCAGTCATTTCCTGGGCTGTCAGGGGTCATTGAAGTTTGTTCAAGTAAGTCTTTCATGTACTAAACACACATGACAGCACGCACAAACATGAGCGTTACAGTCAGAACACCTAAAGTTCCCCTGTTTAGGCGCTTTCGTGAGGGGGAAAAAGATGTGCTACTGTAGCTTTATCAACAACAACCATTTCCAATAAGAACATGTATATTAATATTTATTTAGAATTTTGACCTGCATGAACAATACTGTTTTAAATGATTGTACAGTTCTTTTAAAATATAACAATATCTGAATGGTTGCAATTACATATATTCTTTACTCCCTGGTGGAAACAAACTTCCATATTAATGTGAAGAGATAATAAAGTTATAATAAAGTCAAATAAAAAGCTTTGCTTTCTGTGCTAAAAGTCTGTCTTTTCTACAAAGTGATCATTTATCAGTACCTCTCTGGGCATCACAGATGACTTAAGGGATTTGGAGAGTTCTTCAGTGTCTCTTACTGGTTGTAAAAAATAGCTTGCACCTGCAATCCAGCGAGACCTTCAGCTTAAAATAGGCGACAGAACTAAAGGAAATAATTTGACAGCAAAGTGCTAGCACAGGGAGCAGAAAGACTAGTATTAGTACAAAGCTATATGGCTTTAAACAAGGTAGTTTGTCAAACAGAGACAGCAAATTAGCTCAGGATTAATGATGAGCAATTCCTCTAGTGATACTTTAAAACTATTTTACAGTAATTAGAGGGTGTCAAATCTGGCCAAGGAAGATGTTAATGCAAAGCAAACTGCAAAATGAAAATAATTAAAACTTTGTCTCTAATTAAAAGCAAGACCTTATATTCCCCCTTCATTCATATTCCTTTCTGGACATTTTTTTCTCAATTAAAAGCTTTTGAGGCTTTCAAAAACCTATAAAAAATAAATAAATAAATAAATAAATAAATAAATAAAATAAAGTACACTCTTAGAAGAAAAGGTTCTTTATTCTTTCAGGCACTTTTCATTTTGCTTTGTTACAGCCTTATTCCAAAATGGATTAAATTCATTATTTTCCTCAGAATTCTACAAACAATATCTCATATTGACAAGGTGAAAGAAGTTTGTTAGAAAAAAAAAAAAAAAAATATATATATATATATATATATATATATATATATATATATATATATATATATATATATATATATATATATATATATATATTATTTATAAAATTATGTATTTATAATAATAAACAAACCACATGTACAGTATATAAGTATGCACAGCCTTTGCCATGACACTCAAAATTGAGCTCAGATGCATCCTGTTTCCACTGATCATCCATGAGATGTTTCTATAACTTGATTGGAGTCCACCTGTGGTAAACTGAGTTAATTTGATATGATTGGGAAAGGCACAAACACCTATATAAGGTCCCACAGTTAACAGTGCACGTCAGAACACAAACTTAGCCATGAAGTCCAAAGAATTGTCTGTAGACCTCCAAGACAGGGTTGTATCGAGTAAAGATCTGGGGAAGGGAACACGAACATTTCGGCAGCATTGAAGGTCCCAATGAGCACAGTGGCCTCCATCATCCGTTAATAGAAGAAGTTTGGAAACACCAGGCCTTTTCCTAGAGCTGGCCGCCCGGCCAAACTTAGCGATCAGGGGGGAGAAGAGCCTTAGTCAGGGAGGTGACCAAGAACCCGATGTTCACTCTGACAGAGCATTTCTCTGTGGAGAGAGGAGAACCTTCCAGAAGAACAACCATCTCTGTAGCACTCCATCAATCATGCCTTTATGGTAGAGTGGCCAGATTGCACATGACAGCCCGCCTGGAGATTGCCAAAAGGCACCTGAAGGATTATCAGACTATGAGAAATTCTCTGGTCTGATGAAACAAAGATTAAACTCTTTAGCCTGAATGGCAAGCATCATGTCTGGGGGAAACCAGGCAGCACTCATCCCCTGGCCAATTACCATCCCTACAGTGAAGCATGGTGGTGGCAGCATCATGCTGTGGGGATGTTTTTTCAGCAGGAGGAACTGGGAGATTAGTCAGGAACAAAGGAAAGATGAATGCAGCAATGCACTGGAAAACCTGTTCCAGAGCGCTCTGGACATCAGACTGGGGCGAAAATTTGTCGTCCTACAGGACAACAACCCTAAGGACACAGTCAAGATAACAAAGGAGTGGCTATGGTACAACTCTGTGAATGTCCTTGAGTGGCCCAACAAAAGCCCAGACTTGAACCTGATTGAACATCTCTGGAGAGATCTGAAAATGGCTGTGCACTGACGCTCCCCATCCAACCTGATGGAACTTGAGAGGTCCTGCGAAGAAGAATGGGAGAAACTGCCCAAAAATAGGTGTGCCAAGCTCCAAGCTTTTAGCATCTTATTCAAAACGACTTGAGGCTGAGGGTATAAAAAAGATTTTAAAAAATACTTTATCACTTGATTTTTTTTAAACCTGTTAAACAAAAGTAGTATGCAATTAAGTCATTTCTACACTGTAAAAAATATTTAGAAAAAAAGTTACCTGGTTACCTTAAAATTGAGTTCATTGACATTAAAATTTTGAGTTAAAACAATGAACATTTTTTGAGATTCCACAACCTTTATTAAAATATTATTAAAAGATTTTGTAAGCATATTGGATAATTGTGTGTGTTTTATTTCTGATGATGCAGTGAAACATGCCAAATAGTGGTATTTTCATGATTTATCAAATTTTTCATGTGGTTCAGATACAAAAATATTTTGAGTTTCTATTTATTAAACAAATGTCCTTCATTGTATCAACTCAAATTTGTCAATTATTTTTTATTTCAATTAACTCAAAATTTTAAGGCAACCAGGTTACTTACTTTTTTTTAAAGTTATACCAACAAAAATCAACCAAAAATGTTTACAGTGTATATATACAATAGAACCTTTTTGGCATAAAGTGTTCTTTAAAATGGAGTAAAGCACCCTATATGGTTATAAAACCACATTGAACCTTTTTTAGTGTATGAACAACTCCAATAAATAAATAATAAATTCCATTGTGGTTATGATGCAAAGCACGTTACTTTACTTATTAAAACAGTGCAATCATTCATTGGTTAACACGTCTTTGCAATATCCATTCTTAAGACTGCCTGAAACCAGAAATGGTTTCAAAGCACTGAATCACAAAAAACAACAGGACAACAAAGTGATTATATTAAACACCATGCAACAGTCCGTCACATTCATTAACAGAACAAAGTGTGTAGATTTGTGTCCAGCATGTAACTTTGGACTCGCAGGTTAATCCATGCAATTTATAATTGGTTTCCTGATTCCTAGAGAACACCATGTAAAATTATAACACAACAAAATGCCTTTAAGTCTCATAGCTGTTTTTAGCGGCTCTTTTTAAAACAGAATGAGACGTTACGCCGGCTCTGCAGCTCAGGACTGACCCCTGAACATAAGTGTTTAGAGCAGGCTCTTGTACCGCAACCCTACAGGGGCAAAAGTCAAATGGAAGCTTGACCCTAATAAGAGAAGACATCAGGGGTCCCACAGACGTGACCTGGTTTGTGGTTTAGTACTAAAGTTTAACCATCTGTCTAACACCTATCACATCATATTATGTATTGCAAAGAAAATATGTTTATTTTCTTTAATATGTTCATAGATTAAGATAAGATTAAACATTTAAATAATTAACTCTCTATACCCATTACAGCATGCAGAAATAATAATAAAAAAAACATTCACATCCTCGTAGAACTCATTTTCTGAGTGCTCTGATTTGTACCACGTGACCGCTGTACAGTGTGGCCGCTGCAGATTCATAGGGCTTAATAGTGTTGCCATAGAAACACAAATTAATAGTGTTAGTTAACTGCAATAGTGCGAATGTAGCACAATATTATTGACTTAGAAGATTATATGTGCTAAATAAATTGGCCCCACCTGTCCCTAACCTTACCCGTATGGCCGTATCCTACCTCAATAGCAGCATAAACATATAAGTACATAGTATCAAAACAATTATTTTTGTTGTAAGCACATATTATTAAAATGTGACAAATAAATGTAACCACGTCTAAGAACAAACAAAAAAACATATACTGTTTCCAAGGAAAAAATATGCATGTTCTATTATTATTAAAACATATTATATTATTTTAATTAGGTCAGAATTTAGTTCATGAAATTAAGAAATAAATTGAATGGATATTTGAATGTCAGGGATGGGCTCACCCATGGTCTGAGAAAACCCTACCTTCTCATTGCACATATGTGGGCATAGATGATATGCAACATTATGCAACTTTCAATATTTGAAGCCATGTGTTTTATTGATGGCAATCAAATTTTTTTCTAACCAGCCCTTTTTACTGGGTACAAACCTTCAGGAGGCAGTTTTCCCAGAGTCAGGTGTAATAAACCAGCCGGACTTTGCCCACAGATTCTGCCCAGTGAGCTCCCCGCGTGATGCACAGAGAACTGTCTCTAGACATCTGTGCATCGAGTGAGCAACACACTTTCAGAGGTAAAGATATTCCTTTATTTGATTTATTTCATGCCCTTATATATATAAAAATTGTGTGTGATTAAAAAGAAAACTGCATTATATCATGCAGCTTTAAAACGTACCATGGTTAGGCCTATTTAAAATATCTATTTTTTTAAGAGCATAACAATGGATTACTATTCTGTAAACAAGAGATGGTTAATTATCAGTTAGCAGATGTATTATCAACATTGGTAATGATTAATATGAGTAATGTGTCATGGTTCAGTTAATGACTGAGATGGTATATTCTGTATAATTTAAAAATATATATACACATTTCTTTTTACTATGTAGGCCTATGTAAACAATAAAAAATAAATAAAAATAAAAATATAAAAATCCACATTTTAAACATGCAGTTTAACCTCTCACCCACCTTTTTAAGCATAGGTCTGAACTGAAATGGTTGTAATTCATGAATGCTTTAGAATACAGACCTAAGGTTGGTCTCTTTTTAAAGAAACTTCGATGATTATTGCAGAAGTGAAAGCAGCTTCAAAAGTGTAAAGGCACCCACCCACATACTATAATATAATATAAAATAATCCGGCAGATTTTGGGCACAATTCTTCCTTTTCGACAATCCTAGGTCAAATACAGATTATCTTGATGGTTCTACAGATTTTCTCATCAGATTTTTCTGTGGTGTGGAGTGTGTTAAGAGAAGAACATGGGAACAACACCAAATTTAAATCAGAAAATCCTGTTGTGTGAGGGGGAACCCGAGGTCAAACGCGCACGCACTCTGTCAAGTATAGGTTAAAGGGGGGGTGAAATGCTGTTTCATGCATACTGAGCTTTTTACACCGTTAAAGACTTGGATTCCCATCCTAAACATAGACAAAGTTTCAAAAACTAATGTTGGACGTTTGATAGAGTATTTCTGTGTTAAAAATACTCCTTCCGGTTTCTCACAAGTTTCGTAGAGTTTTTTTCGAGTATGGGTCTACTTGACGTTAATAGAACGGAAGGTCCTTGTATGGGCCGTACGAGCTCTTTTCCCGGTAGGGTGCGCGCGCGTGACTAGAGCGAGAGAGAGGAAATGCACACCGAAAACACTGCTCTCAGGTGCAAGATCCAGTCCTCCGTGAAGATTTATGTCGTGTGCCTATGGGTGACGTCGAGCGACTTCAACGCTTCAACACAGCATTCCGGGAAGGCAGCGCTGCATTTGAACCGATTTGAACGCAGAAATGACGGGAAGCTTCACAACATCGTTTCAGTCGGATCGCAAAAGTGGATCTCCACAGTCACTGCTGTCAGGACTTTACCAAATCATACCAAAGAAGTGTGTTTTTGACGGAGCGGTCCCAGCGATAAAGGTTCGGTCCAGCTTTGGAAGCAGCTGGTGAGTAAAACTGCTTCAGATGTCTCTGCTATTGGCTATCGTCGCATGAGTAAACATCAGTAAACGACATGATCACGTGCTTCGTCATTCAAATGCGCTAACGGTTACTCCATTGCTGTTCTCTGTTGTATAACGTTACACAAGACTGACGTGCAAAACCGTTTTGCTTGCTACTGCTAAGGTCTAGTCGCATACAATAGTCCATAAACCGAATCATGTCCTCATAAAATGCGAGTAAAGACACACAAAGGCCACTAATTACAGTACATACCACAGAGACGGACGTCCTGATGCTGCCATTTCTCCTGTTCAATTTATTTCAGCCTCAGATTTGATTGTGGATCATTATCTGTATTAGCTGAGATAGCGATGGGTTTCTCCACGCTTGAGGACGTCACCGCTTTGTTCGCGATCGTCATTCTTTAGCTCCGCCCACACGATACGCCTCCAGGCTCTCGTTTTTTTTCCCGGAAAGACTCGGTACAGCCCATATTTCTTTTATAAATATAATAAAACGAAAGACTTTTCGGAGATATGAAGGATGCAATACTACTCAATAGGTACTCAAGATTGACATGAGATTGACTGAAACTGAGTGTTTAACCCCCCTTTAAGTGGATATCATCATGTTGTGGCCTCTCTCATTTTGAAAATCTGGTAAGATTTGTAAAATCTTTTAGTGTGGGCCAACCTTAAGTTCACTATAAAGCAAATGTACTGAACAACACATTTATTACCGTACAAAATGCAGGTTAAAATTTCTTATAAGTTACTGTAGGAATATCTAAGTTGTATTCTGAATTTGAAGTTGTTAACACAAAAATCGCACCTTCTAAATGGTTTTAAAGTACTGTTTCAATGATAACGCAATGTCCAATTTCAAAACGGATTGATGATTACTAAAATGTAAAAGGAATGACAGTTAACAGACTAAATGCTTTTCCTATTACTGATATTAAAAAGTAAGATCACACTATGTGACTGAATGCCAAAAACGTGGTCCATGTCAAGACGCATGTGATGTGTGTTCAGAGTGTGTAGGTTGGGGTGTGGACGAAGGAAAGAGTACTACGTGGAGAAGAAGAAATGGAAGTGAAGAGCTTGCGGAGGGCCCAGTCTCTCAGAAGTGTTTCCACCGATCATGTCGTGTCCTGGACAGAAGCTGGACTCAGAGACAAGAGGACATCTGTCTCCCAGCTTGTAGCACAGTGAGGGAGACGTTTCTCTTACTTTAAATGCATCGTTCACCAATTCTGTCATCATTTACTAACCCCTATGATGGTCCAGACCTTTACAACTTGCTTTCTCTGTGGGATGTTTAGCAAAAATGTCTGAGATGCTTGAGGGGACCAAGCTTCATTCACTACATACATTCCAAGTGTTCTAAAGCATACAACAACTTGACTGACTTTGAAATGTTATTTAACAAAACTCTTGCTTGACAGACATGGTCACCTTCACTTCCATTGTATTAGGTGGTTTGGACCCTTATCTAGATCTCCTATTTTGTTCCACCGAAAATAAGAGATGAAATGTCTTTTGAAAAACATGAAGGTGAATAAATGATGACAGAATATTAAATCTGGGTGAACCAAATTGAGAGTTTATACTTGATTGTGTATTAATTATATATAATAATAATATCAATAATCCATTGGATTTGATGTTGATGTGCAAACAAACAGAATACAGTTCTATTTTCGGAAATCATTTTGAATTACAAACCCGATTCCAAAAAAGTTGGGACACTGTAAAAATGTTGAATAAAACAGAATGCAATGATGTGGATGTTTCAAATTTCTATATTTTATTCAGAATACAACATAGATGGCATGTCAAATGTTTAAACTGAAAAAAATTATAATTTCGAGGGAAACAATTTGTTGATTTTAAATTTCATGGAATCAAAAAAAAAGTTGGGACAAGGCCATGTTTACCCCCTCTTCTTTTTATACCAGTCTGCAAATGTCTGGGGACTGAGGAGACAAGTTGCTCAAGCTTAGGAATAGGAATGTTGTCCCATTCTTGTCTAATACAGGCTTCTAGCTGCTCAACTGTCTTAGGTCTTCTTTGTCGCATCTTCCTCTTTATGCACCAAATGTTTTCTATGGGTGAAAGATGACCATTTAATTACCCGGATCCTTCATCTATGCAGCCATGATGTTGTAATTGATGCATTATGTGGTCTGGTTTTGTCATGTTGGAAAATGCAAGGTCTTCTCTGAAAGAGACGATGTCTGGATGAGAGCATATGTTGTTCTAGAACTTGGACAAACCTTTCAGCATTGATGGTGCCTTTCCAGATGTGTAAGCTGCCCATGCCACATGCACTCATTCAACCCCATACCATCAGTGTGCTGAAAACAACTTGGGTTGTCCTTGTCCTCTTTAGTCCGGATGACTAGTTTTCTAAAAAGAACTTCAAATTTTGATTTGTCAGACCACAGCACAGTTTTCCACTATGCCACAGTCCATTTTAAATGAGTCTTGGCCCAGGGAAAATGCTGGCGTTTCTGGATCGTGGCTTTTTATTTGTCCTATAGAGTTTTAGCTGGTGACAGTGAATGGCATGGTGGATTGTGTTCACCAACAATGTTTTCTGGAAGTATTCCTGAGCCCATGTTATGATTTCCAATACAGTAGCATTCCTGTATGTGATGCCTCTAATGGCCTTAAGATCACAGGTATCGAGTATGGTTTTCCGGCTTTGACCCTTACGCACAGAGAATGTTCCAGATTCTCTGAATCTTTGGATGATATTATGTACTGTATGTGATTATAACTTCTTATTTTTCTCTCAAAAACTCCTTTCTGATATTGCTCCATTTTTCACCGCAGTATTGGGTGAATTGGTGATCCTTTGTCCATCTTGACTTCTGAGAGACACTGCGACTATGAGAGGCTCTTTTTATACCCAATCATGTTGCCAATTGACCTAATACGTTGGAAATTGGTCCTCCAGCTGTTCCTTATATGTACATTTAACTTTTCCGGCCTCTTATTGCTTCCTGTCCAACCTTTTTCGGAATGTGTAGCTCTCATGAAATCTAAAATGAGCCAAGATTTGGCATGACATTTCAAAATGTCTCACTTTCAACAACTGATATGTTATCTATATTCTATTGTGAATAAAATATTAGATGATACCATTCCTTTTATATTCACAATTTGTAGAGTCTCCTAACCTTTTTGGAATCAGGTTTGTAAATGATTTTAAATACAGGACTTTATCAGACCTTCTGAACATCATGTCTTCACCAGCTACCAAAACTCTCCTGGAAGAAAAACAAAAGAAGTTGTTTTAGAGGATATCAAGCATGAGGTAAAAAAAAAAAAAACTACAAAAAACAAAACAAAAAAAACAATCTAACCTCACACACTCTATTAGATTATTAAACAATGTCTTTGTTTACCTAAGATTGAAGGACTCCTCCACATTTACCTTCATGGTTTTCTAATTTCTCCTACAGTTGAGCATGCAGATTGCACCAATTCCTGTCAGTGAGAATGTCAGCCGAGTTGAGACACAAGTGAAGAAGACTGATGTCAAAGAGAAGTCCAGCGCCTCTCCTCTCTCCCGCAGTAAGTCTATGGAGAGCCTCCCTCGGCACAGACCTACGGGCACCACAGCACTCAGGGCGCTCTTTGAGTCAAAGGTCACCACTCAGCCCAAGTCCAAGAGCAGCAAGACGGCGCTTCAATCAGTGAGCACTGAGGAAGCCAATAAAGCCACTCTTACAATTACTCTTCCCAATAACAAGGATGCTGAGGACCCAAAGCCACAAGTAGAGGCAGAGGTTAATAACAGCCATGATGAACAAGAGAAAGGGACTCAAGAGGCTCAAGTGATTACAAAGGTAAACAGTTAGACCTTACGGAGATCTGCATGGCCAAGAGTCATTTTTGGTTTACTGATGAAACTATTACTCTTTCAGAGTGCGAGAACAAAAGAGATGATAACCAGATCTGATAGAAGAAAGACCATTTCTGGCATTTATAGTGAAAAAAGATCATCTCGAGAGGGTGAGTCGCCTACATACATAACTTGATTTTTACGATGGATGGATGGATGGATGGATGGATGGATGGATGGATGGATGGATGGATGGATGGATGGATGGATGGATGGATGGATGGATGGATGGATGGATGGATGGATGGATGGATGGATGGATGGATGGATGGATGGATGGATGGATGGATAGATAGATAGATAGATAGATAGATAGATAGATAGATAGATAGATAGATAGATAGATAGATAGATAGATAGATAGATAGATAGATAGATAGATAGATAGATAGATAGATAGATAGATAGATAGATAGATAGATAGATAGATGTACTGCCAAATACTGTCAAATAAAAGCACTGGTGAAATTTGGAAAATATACTTTACTTTGCTTTTGATAACACTTGGGCCACGTGTTGAGGGTTCTCCAAACTGAGGAAACACCAGGTGACATCACAGCAGGAGCAGCAACTGTTCACAATCACATAAGATGAAAATAACACGCTTATTTTAGTCATTTCTGAGTGTCGGTTGGAGCAGACTGGAAAAGTAGCTATGTATCTCAACAAGTGATTGACTCAGCCTGGTGTAGCAATAGCAGAATAGCAAAATAGCTCCTAAAATAGCTGGCTGGCACTTATCCCTCCATGAGAGCTGGACAGGGTCAGCTGTTACCAGAACAGAAGCGGAGCCACAGGCTTGCTGACACACTCAGAGGACACACATGGCCGATAGACCAGTCAGAGGATCATTACTGAAGTAAATAATACAATAATTCAGAGGGACAGAGAGCACTGAATGGTGAGTTTGTGTACACATTTTTAAACCGTTAAATTGGACCAAATAGTGCGTGTGCTAAAGAGGATTGCACGACGACATGTGTATAAAAGACCACTGTTGTGTGACCAAGGACATGGATTTCCAGAATTTCATTATTCATTTTTGTGTTAAGAAAAACAGGCTGAGAAACAAGCTTAACCTTAACATTTTACTGTGCGAATAATGTTAATTTTCAACTCGCTAACATGCTGAAATTAGTTAAAGAGGACTTTTGTTGGACACTTTGCTTCACTTATCTTTATCAAATATTATTTATAGACTTTTAAAAAGAAATTCTGTCTTGTTTAATGAATAACTGTTGGAGAATATGTGTGTGGGGAATTGGAAAGCAAAACATGATCATTTAACCAATAAATATGGAGTCATTGTGATACCTATCAGATGAAGAGTGATTTAATACAGATGCACTCAACAGGTCAATTATTTACTGCAATAAAACTGAATGAGGTAAAGTCAGATAATGAGTTTCAGTTCCTTCATGCTTTTCAGATACTAAAATACAGCCTTTGATTCAGCCTAAGATTGATTGCAATCTTATTTTTATTTTACCATCTTGAAGCAAGACAATATTTTGCTCTTGAAATTGCACCTTCTTCTCATTCAACCAAGCTGTGAGTTGGTTCTTGGTTCTCGAGTGGAAATCCCACTGGTATCTGTGTCACAGAGTCAGATGTTTTCCACTCTAGTTTCTGAGCGCACTACACTGATGACTTGCATTCATAGCAGCTGTTCACATTACTATAATGAGAGCTGAGCAATAACCATCATAACATCACCATTTTAAAATGGTGGACTTTATATTAGCACACTTAATATTCATTTTAAAAAGCATTAATGAATGCATTGTTTGAACTGGTTGATGTCAGTTAAAAACCAATATGTCAAAAAAAACAGTCATAACGGTCATTTTTTTAAATTATTATTCTATTGATGTATGGTGGATGTTATGATGCAAAAAGGGTGCAAAAATCGAAATATTAAGGAAATCACCTTTAAAATTGTCCAAATTAAGTCCTTAGCGAGGCATATTACTAATAATAATATACATTATTTATATATTTAGGGTATGAAATGTTAAAAAAAAATCTTCATGGAACATGATCTTTACCTAATATTCTGATTTTTGGCATAAAAGAAAAATGTATAATTTTGACCCATACAATTTATTGTTGGCTATTGCCACAAATATACCTGTTCGACTTATGACAGGTTTTGTGGTCCAAAAGTTGTAACAAACTAACTGAGAAACAAAAGTGCTACATGAATAATCTTAACAAATAAAAAGGCTATAATGTTATGAAAATTTGAGTCATTATAAACTGTTATTGAGGAAAATGTTATTGTTACAGCATTTGGGAGTCTAGGGGGTCTCTGAGTGTGAATCAGTCAATAAATTATAGTAATTTATCATAATGTACAGTTCAAACTAAAATCCCTGCTAAAAGCTTGTTGGGTCACAGATAAAGTCTCTCACAAAACTAACAAACAATGTGCCTGACCAATCACATGACTTCTCACCTCCCACTGAAAGACAAACTTTTCTGTTTAAATCAATCTCATATCTGACCGTTCAGAATGTCTGTTTTGCCCCCTAATGTGTGCATCTGGTTGTAAAAGCACAGATGTTGAGCTTGATTTCATTCAGGAAATTTGGAGTCACGGTTTGAGTTACAATAACCATATCATGATTGTAATCTTTCTGCTGTGTTACAGAGGATAAAAGAAGGTCAGTCGCAGATTTCAGAGACAACTCGGCTCTCTACGGTCCGGAGAATCCCTCTATTTCCGTCAAAGCATTGTCTGCTCTATATTTGTCAAAAGTGGCAGCTGCAGAACCAGCAGGAAACCTCTTGAAACCAGTTAGTACTTGTAGCTACTTTTGGGGCCAGGGGGAAGAGACAGGGTAAGGCAGCAAGAAAATGCTGCTTTCAGTTGATCAGTGTTTAGCTACAAGTTCAAGGAACATACAGTTCCAAAAATAACTTTTTAATATGCTTTAAGACAAATAATGTACAAATTCAGAAGTCAACACCATTGCTAAGTATTTTCTCCTTAACCCTCATCCTTCCCTTGCACATTGTAAGAAATCCTTCAAAATGACCCAAAGCCGTGAAATTATACTTATTTTTTTCTTTGTCCAGAAACCATTTTATTTCATTTTGATAATATTTCTTTATTTTTATTTTATTTACCTTCAAATTACTAGATTTTATCAATAAATGATAAATAAATAGTTATTTAATACATTCTTCCAACTTCAATTCAAAATAACTCACAATTTCATGCATAGCCCTTTAAATTCAGCTCAAAATATCTTACATTGTGTGTCAGATATGCTAATAATTTCCTTGATTTTTGTTTGTTCTAGGACCAGAATCCCACTTCTCCAACTGGAAAAAGGCCAATAGCAAGCAAGGTAAGGAAAAATTGTTTCAAAGAAACTTTTATTTTTTTATTTTATTTTTTGTGCTCTTTTTATTAGATTTTTAAAGTAAACTAATGCCTGATGTGAACTTTACAATTTAAATTACAATATTGTGTATAAATGTGAGCATCATATCATATTTTGCTAATTCTTGAAGTAAAATTGTTTGCTTGTTTAGTGCTTTTAACATTAGCAATATTTGAAGACTTCAGATGCAAAAACCTCTAAGTCTGCCTGACATTTTTTTCTTTTAATAGAGCAATTTTATGTTTTTATTTGTACTCGTATCAATGAAAAATAACTAATACTAATACTGACTAATAACCTTTTCATTGCCATCATAGTGAAATTACTGAACCTAAACATAGGAGCTTGATAAAAAATGCTCATTTAAGATAAATTATCAGATAGACTTAGAAGTGTTTGCTTCGGAAGTACTCATTTGTAGTTTGTGTCATTCTGTAATTGCATACTCTGTAAAAAAAAAGTGTGGTAAAGAATCCTTTTTTATCTAGGGTCTGAAAATAACAACATAGGAAGTTGAATTTGCAGTGTTTGATTAACTGCTCATTTGCAGGACAGAACATATAATTATTCTGGGTGTCTTTGTCGGCCTCATAATCACCAGTCTCGTAATCACAATACTAACATGAATGATAATGTTCTCAACTGCCTGTATTCAGACTGCTGAAATTAATAACCATTAGTAACATTAGGCACAAAACGCTGGTTTTCTTTGGCATGCGGTTTGGCTTCCTTACAGTTCAGCAGGTATGTTTATCTTCTTAACCATTTATGTTTGCTCAACATTAATCGTAATCATTTGAAATAATAGGTCTATATATTAGCTACAATAATCTAATATGGTTGTCCTTTTTTACTCTAAGATGGCCGAAGGTGCACAAAACAGCATTGCATTTGCACCTGAATCAGATCCACCGACTCATCATCTGGAAACCAGTGAACATGAGCGAGCCTTTACTTCACCACCCCCTACAAGAGAAGCAATGTCCATTCTGAACCAACGCAGACAGAAATGCGAGCTTAGACGACTGCTAAAACACACTTACCCTGAGTTGAAAAATGTAGACAGTTTAGTAGAGAAGGAGATGGCTGATATTCTTAACATCGACCCAGTTGCTGGATACCAGAGCGAGGTCCAGTCTAGGTGCTGGCTGTTTGAGAACCATGAAATCAATTCAGTGGATTTTCATGACCAAAAACAACAGATGAAAAAGGAGCTTCAAGAGGTTGACATCCAGAGAACCGCTTGCTTGTTGGAACCACCTACATATAACTTCCCCAACGAAGAAAACAAACCCCAACTCAATGAATCAGAGGACGGGACATCAGAGCAAAGCACCAGAGTGGATGTGAAAGCCACACGCAGAATGTTCGAAACTCAATCATTGGATATTCTGAGAGAAAGACAAAGCCCCTGTCAAAGGAGAAACATTGTTTCTGAGGAGGAAAGTGGATCAGACCAGAAACCAAAGAACGATTCTGAAACTAATGGAAAACAAACATCAAACATTCACCGTAACAGTCTAGACACTGATTTCATAGGCACAAATGAGGTATTTGTAGGTATAGCTACAGCCAAGCAGGTCTTTGAAACAGTATTAAATGACAAGGAGAACATCTCACCCACAAATGGTGGCTTTACCCAAGAGGAAGAATTGCTGAAGGCAAATGTAAAAAACAGAGCTCAGATGTTTGAATCAACTCCACTTGATAAGATCAATCAGCAAACCAAGGAAGAATCAGAAACCATCCTTGAGAGCATGCAGAAAACTCTAGTTTCTTTATGCAACTTCAGTATCGTGCATTCTGATGGAACCATCCTTGAAACTAATGAAATTGGTCATATCAAGAAAGCAAGATATCACTTTATACAACAAGATACAAGACCAGAAATTGATGATGAGGAGATAGTGACTGGAAGCATTAAGAGCATCATGCTTCAGATGCTAGCAGGAACAAGTCTGAACCCAACTGTGACCTTCCTAAAAGAGGACAGTCAGGGCAATGTGGAGATTCAGAAAGTAGATGTTCCCACTCACCAACTCCCGTTCACTCAAGATAAAGAGTGCAGGACTGCCAATGTAGTGCAGATCACTGAGGATCTACTCAGCCAAGAGATGTCCATTAAGAAAGGAGTTTTAATTCAAGTTGGTACTACAGGATCAAGAGAGATAACAGTTTATGTTCTATTTATCCACAGTGAAGACAGTACAGGGGTGAAGGAATTGGGGAAAACTGAGCATAGAGCCATTCCCTCAAGTCTAAAGATTGATTCAGAGTCTGAAAAGATTGATCTCAAGACTGATAGTAGTTCATCAGAAAGTTCTTCAGTAGTAGATACAAACCAAATCAGTAATGTGCAGCTTTGCCAGAGCTGCCTTGAGAAAGGAGAGCTTGATCATCTAAAATGGCTGCAGGAAACATCAGATGTAGCTATAGATGTGTCTACTGGGGAATCAGAAAAAACAAGTGAGATTATACCAGCTAATGTTAATAATGTCAAAACCCGTTTTACTAACAATATGGATAATTCAAGCTTCAAAATGCAGTCAGAAGAAAACAGGCCCAAAGTTCAATCACCTACAGAAAGTTTGATAAATAATGAGAATAATACAGAAGAATCAAACCAGGCTAACATTTGCACTAACACTGGGGTCCCGCTGAAAAATGAAAGAATTCTCCAAGATCAAGATATCATGGACGATGGAGATGTTCTTCAAGCAGAGCTGGTTGATGTAGTGGAAGATGATGAGTTAGTGAATCTGCAGACAGCCATTATGAATCTTCATCAGGCCACAATGGAGGCAAAAGCTCTTCAGCAGAGTGTACAAGCAAAACTTGATTCACATATCCAGATCCAACAAATCTGTGACCTTGGTTCAGTAAACCATGATTTTACACATGTGAAAAACAATGATAATGTAAGTGCGAAAGAAGAGCTCTCACAGAAAATTCAAAAGCAGGACGAAAGCAAGGAGGACGTTATGATAGGTAGCATACAGGCAGCTCTTGATTCCCTGGGAAAGTCCAACTTTAATGTCTCAAAAGGTGATTTTAGAGCTGCAATGATTTATAGAAACTCTGCTAAAGGGTATGCAGGACACAAAAAGACAGATACAGAGCAGTCAAGTGATATGGATAAAGAAAATAAACCATCAACATCTCCTGCACCACTAGCTGAACAGGAGGCTTTAAAATCACTTGGTGAGGGAACTGACACAACATATTGTGAAAGGAAGTTGGAAAACAAACCAGTGACTTCTTCTACCTCTCATGTCTCTGTAGACACACCTGTTAAAAATCGTAAAACTCCTATTGGGCCTAAGCCAGCTATCCCACCTAAACCAGATCATTTAAAAATGAAGTCAAACCCTCTTGGTACTGAAACTGATGCCTACCGCCTCATCAAATGCCAAGTCCCTGCTACTTCTTCAAAACCACCAACTGAGCAGATTAAAGAACCTTCAAATCCCAAACCAAACCCAGACCCAGCATCTCATGAAGATGTACTCTGCACAAGTGTACAGCATACTGATGCCAATGAACCTGAGCCTAGGGATACATCAATGAGCAACACTGAAACTCCTGAAAACACAAATCTAAAAGGGGTACAGGTCATTGACAAAACTCTAAAGAACACCTCAGAAAGCATTGTCAGTGAATCTTCCACAGGATTTCATGGCACTCTTCAAAACTTTGGGGTGAAGCAGAGGGGTTCAGTCCCTCCCGTGAAACCTAAAAGAATCAAAATGGCAAAAGAAAATGTGAAGAACACTACAGACAATATCAGATCCACCATTTTGGAAACTGAAACAGAACAGGAATTCAGTCCCACTCCTCACAACAATGACTCCTCAGGCGAGATCTGTAAGATAGATAGCAACAGCTGTGAAGAAAGACAAGATAAAAGTGATGATCAACAAGTGAGTGGAGTGGTCAGACGGAAAAAGAAAAGGAGAGGAGAGACTGAGGATGAACGAAGGCAGAGACTCTCGGTACACATGGATGAAATCATGAAAGGAAACGTGCCGGCTGTCATGGAAATCTTCGACAAGCTGAAAAAGCAAGAGGAACTGAAAAACATACTCTCCAAAGTAGAAGAAATCGAAGAAGACACCAACCAAGTAGACGTGAGCTCGCTTAGAAACATTTTCGAGAGCGTATCAGATTGGATTGTGCCTCGGGAGAAAATAATCAAGCCGAAAATAGTCACGTCAGAACATTTAGGAGCACCAAGTGAACCTGAGGTGATGTCATCCATGGAGGTCGCTTTTGGGGACCTAGAGAAAGCTGGTGCTGACATCATTCGTTTAAAAGACCAAACGCTTGCGAGACTCATGGATATAGAGGTGGCCATTAAAAAAGCTCTTTACTCAGTATCGACTCTAAAATCTGAATCCGACATTGTAGGACTCTCTGGTCTCTTCAGGGAGTCAATGGTGGCTGTACAAGGTTCCCCTCCATCAGGTAATATCAAGAAAATCAGTATCGGTTCAAGTAAATCACCAAAAGCTCAAAACAAGATTGGAAGAGATGTTAATGAACAGTCAATGGCACAGAAAAAGCCAGAGCTTTTTATTCCCGCAACCAAACAGAGATCAACCTCACCGGCGTCTCCTTCATTCATTTCCATTCAGTCTGGAGCGAGGAAGCCTTCGGAGTTGCCATCACCTCAGATCAGTCCCCTGAAAGCAGAACCAAAAGAAGAGGCCAAGCCCCAGTGCTGCTGTAGTGTGCCTTCAGACCGCAGGCAATGTTCTGTCACAAAGGGGACGTCCGCCAGCCCCCCGAATCCACAACGGCAGGTCAGTGTGCTGGAAGTGCAAACGATGCCTGATGTAAAGAAATTAATCGGAACTAAAACCATCAGAGAGAACTACGAGAGGATGGATGACCTCGGGAACAAGTTCTACTCCTCGAAAACCTCCACGGTTGTGACAACCCAACCTGAAACAAGGACAACTTCTAGAAAGCTTATAGTGAGCAGTCCAGCCACATCTGAAATGGTCACATACCCAAGAATCAACACACCTTTTATTAGAGAGGACCATCGCCCACTGTAAATGTGGGAAATTTATTTCAGTTTTGGTTGTTACATAAATGAAAAATCTAATAATGTAACAGACAATGGAAAAGATTTTTGTACTGATTTGCTTGGTTATCTTTCGTAGGTTACCTCATTATTCCTACATACCTATGTTAGTATTGATCATTGTTAGTATTTCAGTTTCAGTTTTTTGTGAATTCATGTTTTTTCTTTAGTATGTTGAAGTCATGCAGAAAACATTTGATATTTCTGTGAACACAATATTTTAATTTCTGCCATATTTGTCAATAAAATTAATAGAAACGTGTCATGGTACAATTTTAGTAAACGTAGTAAAAATTTTAGTGTTCTCATGTTTAACCATTAAAACTGAAACCAACAAAGCCACACAATTCATAACTATTTTTATTTTTTGCAAATGTATTTGAATTTAAAACTGTACGTTTTCAGACGATTTACTCTTGTCCCAATGAGGGGTTTAGGGATGGACCTTCAAACATTTTCCATACAAATTGGACATTTTCAAAATGAAATTACACACTTTTCTCATGAGATTTGTTTGACAAGTGCAGTGATTACAGAAATATTTTCTAAACTAGTAACATTATTTAGTCTCGAACAAAACTTGTAAAATGCCTAGCAGATCATATTTCATATTGATTTCATATATGTTTAAATATGATTATAAATTATTATATAAATATATAAATCAATGTTTTTAACAACCAACTTTTCTTTTCAAAATGCTTAATATCCATTTAACTGTT
Source organism: Pseudorasbora parva (assembly GCF_024679245.1). Classification (NCBI taxonomy): domain Eukaryota; kingdom Metazoa; phylum Chordata; class Actinopteri; order Cypriniformes; family Gobionidae; genus Pseudorasbora; species Pseudorasbora parva. Next base: position 15,976,055 of record NC_090195.1, on the reverse strand, counting down.
TAAATCTACATTAAATAATGATCTGTTGGTATGTTGGTTAATGTAATATTTTTTTTTTATTTATTATTAAAGTGTTTCCAGAATTTAATAATTTAGATTAAAAAAGTAGGTAACATATTTAAACACATCTAACAGGTAAAAATCTCATTGAGGGTGCTTAACAACCACAAAAAATATAGTAAAATGGAAGAAAACCGGCACACCACAGATATATGGAAAAATATATCTTTCATGTTCTCACCACAGCTAGGTGAGACTTTACCTGTAGTGAGAATATTAAATAAATATTTTTCTATTTTTTGTAGCTGTGCTGTGCCAACTTTTCCTTCCTTTTTATATATTTAAGGGGAAAACTCATCCAGCCAACGTGAAGACAAAATGCAGCTTTATGTTTTAGTCAAGGATTGCAAATTTACACTATTGTTTTTCAAAAGCCCATTCTGCTTTAAAAACACAAGCAACCTAATAGCCAATTTCTGACCTCAAGTCATGTGGTACAGTGGAGTGTTAACCCTTTTCTGTGACTGTAGTTTCAGCCAGCAGCTCAGGAAACATGCTCAGCCTGTCTGAAACCAGTTTACCCAATGGAAAGAATGGCAGCTGATAAACTCATTTTTCACAAAACCTGTTTCTGCTGCAAGCACTGCAAAAAGAAACTGAGGTAAGAATATTTCTGATAATGAACATCACTGAAATATACACATTAAAAACACATTAGATCTACAATTCTACATTAGCTAAATCAATTTGTTACCATAACGCAACTAGACCATAAATCAAATCAAATCATTCATTAGGAAGCGCTGAAGTTGCAGTTCTGCACCAGGCTTTAGACTTTGCCTCTTAAGCTGTTAACCTACTCTGCTGACATTGCTGTTTCTTAAAACTGTTTATCTACAAATATGCACCATATTAATGTGGTTTTAGATCATACAAAAATGAATATACTAAAAGATGTTTTGCTTGGTTTTAGCCTTCAAAGCTATGCGCCGCTCTACGGAGAATTCTACTGCGTTTTCCACTATCAGCAGCTTTTCAGAAGGAAGGGCAATTATGACGAGGGCTTCGGCCGTCAACAGCATAAAGACCGTTGGCTACAGAGGAATGGCATTGACATCATTCAGAGCCACTGAACAAGTATATGGGCCGTAACCTTGACACAGCAGATGGTCTTATGTAGGCAAATACGGTTTTCTGTTCTTTTGGCCAATTGTGCATCAACACATTTAAATCAAAAAAGGATTTAACGTGATTTCACAAATCAGTTTATATCTATAAATCAGTATTGTTCCTTATATTCTATAATATTTTTGTTGTTTTGTTGGAGACCCTGATGATGGTGTGTTTTATTACATCAGTTTAAAGATCAATACAATAGTGGGAATATAAAATATTTTACATACTGGCTGATGTATCAATCATTTTAAAACAAATGTGCCAAACACATGCATGTCTGGGATAAAAATCAAATATGAGTATTTGTATATAGTTTTTAGATGCTGTTTCACTATGTAAATTACTGAACTTATAAATAAGTGATCAAATTCTGTCTTTATTAATGGCTTTCTAGCTTTTCTGTAGCATCAGTCTGAAAAGCACTGAGGAAAAAAAACACGCACAACCCACGTGTAAACATTTGTATAAATCAGATTTTTACTATTTTTTCAAAATGAAAGGATAAAAAAGTACAAATTCATTTTTTAATCAATAAAACTTTACAAACTTGCAACATGAAAAGTAAATACATCTCTGTTTGTCTTATTTTACTCATCTACACTTATTGAATAAATCTATTAAAACACCCATGAACTTTAACTACATTTTTAAATAGCAGTATAAATCTCATAATTTTGTGCTCCTGTGGTCCATTTCCAGTCCGTTTTCAATACTGGCTTTCTTTGATTCCCTGTGAATGAAAGATTGAAAAAACAAAATCTATTAATTTTGTGTCAACTTCCGTGCATTAAAATGTAAGTGTTTTTTACGTGATTCATTATTGCAAGAGATGTTTCATGCTTAGATGAGTGAAATGTCACTAATATAAAGAATACTCACATGCTGTCATTCACGGGAACGTCAGTGTGGTCCTGTAGGTCGGTGTTTAGCGTTTCTGGGAGCAGGAAGGTCAAGGCTCCTCCCACAAAAGGAAGAGAGCCGTATATGACCATTGGAATGGCAGGATGATACACCTTCAACAAGCCAATCAGAGGAGCTAGAATACCAGCGACACGCGCACACATGGAGTTCAGTCCCACTCCATTTTGCCTAGACAATTGAGTTTAAGAAGGAAAAATCCTTTAGAATGTAGAACTGAAAATAGTGTTCATGCAGGTTTCTCTTTACATACATACCTCACTACCGTAGGGTACAGCTCAGCAGTGTACACATAAACTATGGTGAAAGAGGCAGCGAGGGAGAACTTCCCAACCACTGCGATCACAGTCACAATCACGGGATACTCTGGGGAAAAAGAGTCGAAATGAAGAGTATTAACGTGATTAATAAACATTAAAGCAACTTTTGTCATATGAATGAGAAAATTCTCATCTTATGAGAGAGGAAATGACATTGATGCCAATGAAGGCCTTTCTGAGCCATCGGATTTCAACAAAAATATCTTCATTTGTGTACCGAAGATGAATGGAGGTCTTACGGGTCTGGAACGGCATTGAGGGCGAGTAATTAATGACAGAATTTTCATTTTTTTGGGTGAAATTTAAGGTGTGGACTTTCATGGTGATATTTTGCCTACAAATTGTATGTTTTGATGAGAATCAGATCATATACAACTAGTACGAGTATAAACGTGCGCCATTGATTTTCTCTGTCAGATTTAATAAACATTTAAGCAGTTTTTGTCCTTTCTTTTTTCCAACAAAGTTTCATTACAATTCCTAAGAATTGAATGGTTTTGTGAATTGGTTGTGAATTCACATGAATTAGTAAGATCTCATTTGTGTGTTTTGTTTGATCTGTTTGTTTGATATTTTTGAAAGAATAGGAAGTATAAAATAAGACTCGCTCACCCTCTGGTATAGCAGGAATAATCAGACAAGCGGTGCCTCCAAGAAGCAGAACAAAACTCTGGCAGATCCTCCTTCCAAAGCGCTGAATAAGAGGAAAGCAGGACAGCCGGGCGGGAAGCTCTGCAGCACCAAAGATGAGTTGAGTCAGGTAAATGTCCAGGCCGAAGTTCCCCACGTTCAAGCTGACGCCATAGTAAACCAGGCTCGTCACAAACCTAAATAAACAAATGATAAGATATTCAGATTTTTTTTTGATCATGTTTGAGGTGTTTTTATAGCTTGAGTCTTTATGCTCAGTGATAATGCTTTATTGTTAACATTTTTATGTTGTAGTATTTAAGACATTAGTGGCCCTATCATACACCCAGTGCAATGCGATGCTAGGCGTGACGCAAGTGTTTTTTTTTTGTGCTAGTTTCAGCCTGTTATAATTTTCATGTCCAGCAGTTTGAGACTCTGATTGGTTTATGGCACGTTATGCCCAAAACACACCCATGACTCATTAAGAGACCAGGTACAGGTTTTTCTCCGGGTTCTCCGGAAGAAAAAAAAGGTGTTTGGGGGTAAAATGTGTGTTATTTTGGCAAGGTCGCCTGCTAAAATGAGCATTCATGGGTCTATATATCACATAATAGTCGCTTCAACAAGCGGACAACCCGTGGAAAAAAACGCGGACTTGGCAACACACTGCAGTTGAGCTCTGTTGACATTTGACAACTAACGTAATGCTTCATTGCTCTGATTGGTTGTAGGTCTATCCAATTGAGGTCTTTCCTGGTTCGGTTGAAACACGCCCCATAATCACAGCCCAATGGAGGAGTATCAGACTCATATTCTGACTAGAATTGATTATGACCACGTCAGGCTACAGACTCCGATGTTGAATGGGGAAATACTGTCATAACTCACCACATATAGCACAAGATGAGAGCTCTCTTTCTCAGGTAATCCACTCGGAACAGGTCTAGCATGGAGCCTTTTTGGACTGTGTTCTCTGCTTCCATCTGATAATGCATCATTTCATGTTAATTCATAACTTTATTTAAGCAGAAAAAGATAACCGTGATTAAAAATATATTTAACAGGAGTGTCCTGGCCAAGATAAGCAGCCCGGATTTGCATAAACACATATACATTGAAGAACTACTTTCCATTGTAGGATACTGTGGCCCAGCCTCAGTTCATTTAGGGCATTTAAGTAGCTTTATAAACGTGCCCTAAAAATAAAAAAGCATTACTGGTATGGAGAGAGAAAAATGGCACTGACATATTTTAGGATGTCTTTGCTTTTGTTTGCTTTCAGTTCAGACAGATCAAACATGCTCTATCATGCTAGGCTAAAGCTGCATGTTAAACCAGGCATGTTTGTTTTAGAAGGAAAATGGGAGTGAACACAATCTTTTTATCAGCTCTTTTCTTAGATCAGAAAGGCTTGGCTATCCAAAAAGAGAAAACGGTCACCTTGTCAAGCAGATCTTCAGACACCTTCCTGCCATTGATTCGGGCTGCTTTCAGAATCTCTTTCTTGGCTCTTTCTTGCTTGCCCTGAGTCAGAAGCCACCGGGCAGACTCAGGGAGAATCCTGCCAAAAACATTTCATTTGATCAAAAACAATTGATTAAAAAATAAAACGGCTCATAAAGAAGAAAAAAGGAAAACCTTAAAATAACTAAACAAAAATTTGAACAACTCATTTTAATATAAAAACAATAGCTTTATTCACTTATTAACGTTTTTTAAATATGTTATTTGCATGTCATGTGAGCCGACATCGGAAAACATGCAAATGCCAATTCCCTGATATAGAAAAACTCTAACCAGTAATAGATGCAGAAAAGCCCAACTGGTGCTGACAGAACCAGCTGTAAAATCCTCCAGTTTCGGATCCCAAAGGCCACACCAGACAGCAACATAAGGCCAATGGCATAAAAGCAGTGCGACAATATGGTGAAAAGGGCGCGTTTGGCCGAACCGCACCACTCAGTACCTAAAACATGTTTGAGATACAATGAGAAAATTATACAATAATCACCTTCTGAGATCTCAACAGGTTCTATATGCATTTTCATAGTGATTTCTGTTGTTACAGGACATTTGTTTGAAGTCGGCATGAAACAGAAGTTCCAATTTGTGTTATAAAACAAGTGCAGCAAGTGCTTTAACATTTAGTCATAAAATGTGTTAGATGCAGGAAAAATTGGCAAGCGTAAGGATTTGAGTGAGTTTGACAAGGGCCAAATTGTGATGGCTAGACGACTGGGTCAGAGCATCTCCAAAACTGAAGCTCTTGTGGGGTGTTCCCGGTTGGCAGAGATCAGTATCTATTAAAAGCGGTCCAAGGAAGGAACAGTGGTGAACTGGCGACAGGGTCATGGGCGGCTAAGGCTCATTGATGCACGTGGGGAGTAAAGGCTGGCCTGTGTGGTCTGATCAGACGAGCTAATGTAGCTCAAACTGCTCATTAGGTTGTCAAGTTAAGGCTGGTTCTGATAGAAAGGTGTCAGAATACACAGTGCATCACAGTTTGTTGCGTAAGGGGCTCCATAGCTGCAGATCAGTCAGGGTGCCCATGGAAAAGGGGGCTGACACATTATTGGTCATAATGTTATGCCCAATCAGTGTATCCGAGTTAAATGGTTTCTTGAAGAAGAAAGAAATGTACGATGGGATTTGATTCTGTCTTTCAGGAATTAATTGGTTTGCTATTGCACTCATGTGAGTGACAGGTTGACCCATCCTTGCAGTGAAAAACATGTCATCAGAGAAGAGATGTCGAAGTTATTTTGATTAAAGATTATGTGAGAACAATTTAAACAAAAATATGTGCAAGAATTAATCATTTATAATAAATACTGCACAAATTAATTTGGTGACTTTAAAGCGTACATGTAAATTAGTTTTCTACATGCCATCTAATTATCTAAATTCAATTTCAAACGTTTTAATATAACGGCATTAAAAAGGAGTCACAGGCATTACCCAGAACAAACGTGTTCATAGAGATCCCTGATATTGTAGTGCCGACCACAAAGCGGAGGGCTATGTAGACATAGATGTTGGGGGCAAATGCTACTCCCACCCCAAACAGAAACTGCAGGAACAAGGAAAGCAGCGTGACAAACCGCCGGCCATATCTGTGACGAGAAAACAATTTAACAGCACAGTTATGAAAGCACTCATATTACTGATTTGACACAGAAGTGTAGCCCCTTATTACTGATGGGTTTTTAAAACAAACAGAAAAATCTGTATGTTTAGTTTTTTGGAAAAACTCCAAAATAATCATTGTGTTTTATATCATTCTCATGTTGATTATACTCTACACGTACTTGTCTGCCATTGGCCCAAACAATAGGGCTCCAATAAGAAGACCAGCCATGTAGATGGACTGAGATGCCTCATTATAAATCTTATTTTCACACACCAGGTCAAACTATGATAAGATAAAAAAGAAAACATGATAAAAGACAGTAAACAAATGATGCCAATGAAAATTATATGTATTTGTTTATAACTTTCAATTTTATGTAATTGACAAATATTAAAACATAATATAAAAGGGTAGGTTTCGTCTGTAAAGACACATACTTTAAAGTAAAGTCATGGCTACCATTTTTTAACATTTCAACCATTAAAGTCCTGAAAAAAGAAACACTGATCTTCTGTGAAAATATATGGAGTAATTTGGACCTGTCAAGATAAATGTAATAGGAAAAATTGTGAAACGAACACACAAAACTAAACTGTATGACTGCATTTATGCATTTTTAGCAATTGGTATTAGGTTAACAAATCAAAGTAAGCTGCCGCAGCTAACAGGGAACGTTCTCCAAAATGTTGGGTATAACATTCTGGCAAAGTTCTCAACCAAAATATATATTAGTAGCATTAATACAATGTTTATGCAAAGCTTTCTGGTCTTCACTAATGTTATTAAAACGTTAGCAAAAAACATTATGGAAAACATATCTGGACTGCTAAAACTTTTTTAAAATTTTAGAAACTTTTTTAGAATTCAAACATTCAAATGTAATATTCCAATAATGTTTGCAAAATTTTAAAATGGAATGCTTTCACATAAACAAAAAAACTAAAAACTTTAAAACATTAAAAAACTGGATATTTTAAATGTTTAGAGAACATTTCCATAACCTAATATGATATTGTGAGCGGTAAACACAGTGATTATTATTATTTTTTTTTACTATTGCTGTAAAATTGATTGAATCACATCTTAGAATAAAAGTTTGTTTGTGTGTACATATATAATATATGCTACACACATATTAAACTTTTCTGTTAAATGCGGTTAATCGTGATTAATCGATTTGAAAGTATGTGTAGCCTAGCCTACTATATACCCTATTCTCTCTCACATACACACACACACACACACACACACACACACACACACACATATATATAGACAGATAGATTATTTACAAACCATTCTGTTAGATGTTATTTATTGATTTAACAGCACTAGTTTTTACATACAAAATGAGTGAAGCCTTCAACCATGACAACAGCAAATAAATGAATCATCACAAATATATCACAACATTGTAACGCATTAGCCTTCATGCGTTAAAATGTAACCATATAAGTTCATATTTATGATATAGGCCTATATTGTCAGAGAATTAAGACCTAAAGTTACTTTCAAGAAAAGCCTAATAATGCACCGTATCTGAGTTTAGTAGGCTACAGCCCAGCTAACAAGTTTAGGTTATAAGTAGCCTACGTTTCCCTAACGTTCCCATTAATTTATAAAAACTTTTTACATGAGTTTAGTAGGCTACAGTACCTCAGTTATAAGAGTGCTGCTGCCTTCTGCCTTATAAACCCATCCATCGGTACATGATGTCGTTGTGTTTATTCCATAAGCTTCAATGACATCAAGATCAAGATCAACAGGTGAGAACATCTTACAGCTCTCATATTGCCCTTTAGTGTCCAGAGGGATGGTGAGGTTCAGCCGCTTCTCCTCCGTCAGGTTGGGAGCCCGCTGTAAGATCCAGCTGCTGTTGCAGTTGTGTGGGAAGCTGATGGCGGTGAAGACCTGACCGAACATGTGGAAAGCTGTGAAGATGTTCGGGAGGCATACCGCCACCAGCAAGCGCTTCTGAAACGCTCCAAACTCCCCGACAGACGACAGGATCTGCGCGAAGTCTATCATGATCACTGTGAGCGACCATCAGCGGCGGCTCGCGCTTAAAACACCAGGCAAATTAATCTTTAAACTTGTCACAAGTTCAGCATATCTGCACGCGTGCACTTATCTGTGACGATCAGAGATAAAGAACTGTTCACAGCGAGAAGGAACATTTTTAAATAATCATAATAATAAAGAACTTGAAGCATATACATAATACAGGTAGGCTAGGTTAATAAACTGATTCCAATGTCTAAAATGTACTGAGAGGAGTTCCTACAGCTGTGCGCGCGCGCGTTAAGTGTGGGGGACTTTGGATCATGTGCGGTCTTTTTGCTAGGTAAGGCAGTTAAATAGTGTGGAAATGTGTAAACTGTTATGATATGCTTGTGGGGTCATGCACAATAACGTGTAACAAAATGGCCACACTCTCAGGAGAAACATATGATGATTGTGAGAAGACCAGGACAAAATAAGTTTAAAGAAAAATAAAGATGATTCATGTCAGTGGGTGTACAAAACTTGATCAATATTCAAAAAAAGTTTTAAATGTAAGATTTTATTTTATTATGATTTTATTTTATTTTTTTTAATTTATTTTTTTACAAATATCAAGACTTTTTCCCAGGTTATGGCCTCAAATAAAATCACAGCAGTCTCCACTACTTTAAAAAAAAAAAAAATTTTTAAACTAAATCTTTAGTGGTCTTTAACGTTGTGATGTTTGCATGCATACAGCTCTGTGGGAAGCATAATATGCAAATACATTTACATACTGTAAGCAACAATGAGGCATTTAGGCACCTTTTACGTTAATTCTTCTGATTTTAAAGCATTTAAAAACATGCCTTAAAATTCCAAATAAGCTACATAAAAATAAAAGTGAGAGTAAAAACTAAAGGGAAAAAAAACAATATTTTACTTTCAGTTTTTTTATTGCTTACAATAAACTGACTGTGTCTGGCCTGTATTACAACACTGGTCTGCATTAAGAAGAAGCCGGGAGATTTGTGCGCCTTTATAAAATGCATATTACTAAGATTGGATGTTATACAATATAATCATGTTGACCATATTCCCTGCTGAGCAACCTTGATATTCAAAAATATCAGATCTTTAAAGATATCCTTATTTAAAGCTTATTTAATGGCTTTTCAAATGCAAGCAATTGTATTATTATTTTCCCTATTTTTAGTGGACAGCTTGTTGTGATTGCAAAGACAAGAAGTGAAAAGATAATACTTGTGCGTTTTTAAAGCTTTCTTTTACTTCTCTCCTTTTATCTTTTGAAACTTCCCAATAAAATGGGAAATAAAGTTGGAAATAAGTCTTAAATTATTTAATAATTAGTTGACTCTCTCTCTCTCTTTACACACACACACAGACACACAGTACACTGCCATTCAAAAGTTTGGGATCTATAATTTTACTGATTAAAAAACAAAAAACAAATGTAATATTGTGAAATATTATTACAATTTAAAATAATTGTTTTCTATTTGAATATTGAACATTTAAAATGTAATTTATTCCTGTGATCAAAGCTGAATTTTCAGCATCATTACTCCAGTCTTCAGTGTCACATGATCCTTTAGAAATGATTTGATGATCAAGAAACATTTATGTTTATCAATGTTGAAAGTTGTGTATCATTTTTAATGAATGTTGAAAATTCAGCTTTGATGACAGGAATACATTACATTTTAAAATATATATAAACAGAAAACAGTTATTTTAAATTGTAATATTATTTCACAATATTACTGTTTTTCTGTATTTTTAATTAAATAAATGCAGCTTTGGTGAGTGGAAGAAACTTATTTTAAAAACTATATATATATATATATATACACACACACACACACACACACACACAGAAACATATATACAGGCCCTTCTAAAAAAATTAGCATATTGTGATAAAGTTCATTATTTTCCATAATGTAATGATAAAAATTAAACTTTCATATATTTTAGATTCATTGCACACCAACTGAAATATTTCAGATCTTTTATTGTTTTAATACTGATGATTTTGGCATACAGCTCATGAAAACCCAAAATTCCTGTCTCAAAAAATTAGCATATCATTAAAAGGTTCTCTAAACGAGCTATTAACCTAATCATCTGAATCAGCTAATTAACTCTAAACACCTGCAAAAGATTCCTGAGGCTTTTAAAAACTCCCAGCCTGGTTCATTACTCAAAACCGCAATCATGGGTAAGACTGCCGACCCGACCCTGTCCAGAAGGCCATCATTGACACCCTCAAGTGAGAGGGTAAGACACAGAAAGAAATTTCTGAACGAATAGGCTGTTCCCAGAGTGCTGTATCAAGGCACCTCAGTGGGAAGTCTGTGGGAAGGAAAAAGTGTGGCAAAAAACGCTGCACAACGAGAAGAGGTGACCGGACCCTAAGGAAGATTGTGGAGAAGGACCGATTCCAGACCTTGGGGGACCTGCCGAAGCAGTGGACTGAGTCTGGTGTAGAAACATCCAGAGCCACCGTGCACAGGCGTGTGCAGGAAATGGGCTACAGGTGCCGCATTACCCAGGTCAAGCTACTTTTGGGCTACAGAGAAGCAGCACTGGACTGTTGCTCAGTGGTCCACAGTACTTTTTTCGGATGAAAGCAAATTTTGCATGTCATTTGGAAATCAAGGTGCCAGAGTCTGGAGGAAGACTCGGGAGAAGGAAATGTCAAAATGCCTGAAGTCCAGTGTCAAGTACCAGCAGTCAGTGATGGTCTGGGGTGCCATTCTTCCATCTGCTGAAAAGCTTTATGGAGATGAAGATTTCGTTTTTCAGCACGACCTGGTACCTGCTCACAGTGCCCAAACCACTGGTAAATGGTTTACTGACCATGGTATTACTGTGCTCAATTGGCCTGCCAACTCTCCTGACCTGAACCCTATAGAGAATCTGTGGGATATTGTGAAGAGAAAGTTGAGAGACGCAAGACCCAACACTCTGAATGAGCTTAAGGCCGCTATCGAAGCATCCTGGGCCTCCATAACACCTCAGCAGTGCCACGCCGCATTGAAGCAGTCATTTCTGCAAAAGGATTCCCGACCAAGTATTGAGTGCATAACTGAACATAATTATTTGAAGGTTGACTTTTTTTGTATTAAAAACACTTTTCTTTTATTGGTCAGATGAAATATGCTAATTTTTTGAGAAGGACCTGTATAATATAAAAAAATCAGGTGAAACAATTCTTTAAAATAATCAAGATACTTAAGATTATTCAAGGCTGTTCTTGCACACAGGTAGCGATATGTTTAATGAGATTTCTTGAGTGAAGTAAACAACCTCACATAAATTCTAAGGAGAACTTCAGAAGTTCAGGACAGACCTGCTGGAAACATCAGGCAAATATAGGCCACCCAAGATCCCACTGTGATTATAGGCACCCTCATTGACAAATAAGACAAACCAACAAAACTCACAATGTGTCTTTTGTAACCGACACCACCTCCCATCACCTTATTTATGGAGAACACAAAGGCCATGAGTGAAGCATCCCATATAAAATCAAACCAATGACAAATTACATTATTTACATGTTCAATCGAGATCAGAAATACATGAATACTTAAGAGTTCAATTCCAGAGCAGAAAAAAAACAAACACTGAATATTTCATCTGGTACCTTACGCTTTTTTTCAAACACCTAAATCGCTTACACAGATACTTATAAAAAAAAAAAAGCAGAAGTGACTAAAATTTAAAACCAAAATGCACAAATTAATGTGAAATCTAATAAAAGGGACAATATGGTTGATGAAAAAATATGCAGAAACATTAAGGCAATAACTTTTAGAGCAGCGAGGGATAGTAACACTTGCGAATGTGCCCTGTTGAGACAGCACACACACACACACAAACACACACGCTCACACACAAATAAAATAAACAAGGGGAAAGCAGCAAAATAAACCAGCTTGTAGGAGTGCTCGTCGAGGCTTAATGACACTGAGTAGATCAGACTCTCTGTATAACGAATGGAAAAGCAGTTTTTGTGCTGGATTGAGCTAAACCAGATTCTGTAAATGTTCATCAAGCTGTTTTAAATGAACCAGCATTAAATGTTTAAATGTACCAGAAGTAAATAATGCAAGCGGTCTGGTAAAACATGCTAGCTGCTTTTCTTTAAAGGCGTAGAAAATACAAGTAAAAATGCTTTAGCTACTGCAAACCCATTCACTCATTTCCTCTATTAACACTTTGAGTTCCACTCTCCTCACATGCGCTCAGGAGTTATATTAGAGGCATTTTTAGATTTCATTTTTTTGGGGTGTCAGTTCAGTGCAAAAATAAAACAAAAAGAGGGGGAAAAAAAAGAGAAACATTAAAAGAGCATTAAGGTTATATCTGGTTATGATAATTGCATCATTATATGAATGAATCGTAAACTTTATTTTAAAGGATTCCTACAAATTCTGATCAATCTCATCCTTGTGCAACTTTGCCGTCTGAAATCCTATGGGCTGCTCAATGGTACTTTTCTCTTTGGCAACAGTGGTTTCTTGAGGGCAATTGAAGGAGGAGGAAAAAAATCTATGTCATTCTGTTGGTAGTGTTGGTTTGTTTTCACATTTGTAGGCAAGTCATGGTCACGCACAGAGCCAAAGTTTAGTTAATGCTGAGCTGAGCAAATCCCAAGAGCTTGACATCATCGGGAATCTCAGAGCCTTCAACACCAGAGGCCTGAAAAACACCACGCATGACCTGTTAGTGCAATACACCTTTGAGGATTTAAGGCCGGTTCACACCAAACTAACTATAATGATAACTATATTACGTCCACACCAATGGACGATATCATTCTGGTTATTCGAAGCATGCGCTGCAGGTTTGTCGTCTGCTGCTTTAAATGCTCAAGCTCTTTAAAGCAGGATGGATTTTGATTGGCTGTCTGATTGGCTGTTTTTTTTGTTCATCAGCTGGAAAAAAATCATTCTGAAAGTGATTCCAACAAAATAGCTTCTCTGTTCATTATCGTATAGTGGGTATGGGGGGGGGGGGGGGGGGGGGGGGGAGTACGATCATTCGAATCTACTCCAGGGTTTCTACAGATAGAAAGCCATATGCTAATCGCTAAAGTAACCCTTTAAAGAGTGCGCTAGTAATATGTGCCTATTGGTGGGTCCACAACGCACATACACTCTGCTTATTACGCACACAAAGATGCACAGCAGCACACAAACATTTTTAAATATTACGATTAAAAGGATTCCTCTCTGGAGAAGCATTCAGTCTTTACGCTTGCAGATTCCGCCATATAAATAGCGAATCCACCACGGTGCAAGCGCAACTGGCTTTTTAAGGGAATGGCAGATGAGACTCTGATTGGTTTATTACACATTATGCCCAAAACACACCCATAATTCATTAAGAGAGTAGGTACAAACCTTTTAGACCATGCGCCTTGCGTGCCGGCCATTTTTCTCGCTGCTAAACTAGGACACGTCCTAAGTGCACTATGCGCTCAGATTGTTTAAATCGGGCCCTATATATTTATCGTTATAGTTATTGTTCTTGATGTGAACAGGGCCTGTGTGTTTAACTGAACAGTCACTCACCAGTTTAAATGTGACATTTTTATTGGAATGAGGCTCTTCAACTATCTTCTGCAAATTAGCAGCCACTGAAATGACACAAAACAGAAGTTTAGGACTAAAACCATGAAATTATTTGAAATTGCTATTCATTTTCTTCACATATTGCACTGCATGGTAACATCAACATTTTTCAAGTGGTTTTATTTTATTGGAAGATGCTGATTCTGGAGAAATGGCTGATGAAAATTCAGCTTTGCCTCACAGAAATAAATAATATTTTAAAGTATATTAAAACAGAAAACAGTACTCCTTTGTTATGTATTTTGATCAAATAAATGCTAAATAAAAATAGTTATGTTTAAAAACATTATTATAACTTAAAATCAATATATTTTAAATGTTATTTATTCCTGTGATTGTCTAATATGCTGATTTGGTACTCAAGAAATATTTCTTATTACCATCATTAATGTTGACAACATTTGTGCTGCCTAATATTTAGGTGGAATCATTTTTTTTTTTTTTTAAATCAGGATTCTTCGATGAATTGAAGGTTGAACAGAACAGCAATAATTCAAAATATAAATATTTTGTTACATTATTAATGTCTTCACTTTTGATCGATTTAATGCATTATTACTGAATAAAAGTATTATTATTTTTAATCCTTACCTATAACTAAATCTCGCCCATCTACCAAACCAGCCGATACCAGTTCCTGAGAAACCCCATCTGCTGTGTCTACAGAACAGAGAAAATATATGTGAGTAAATGTCACTCAGACCAACCTCTTAGATATTTGAACTGACACGGTTGTAGATTTTCCAGAATGAGGCTGACAACTTAATAGCTGATCAGCTGCGCAAATCATGCTAACAAACTGTAGTCGGTACAGAGAGCAGAATGAAGACATGTTCGGGCAGAAGAACATTCTCACACACCTATGTGCATGTCAATAAAGGTTTTATTTTGGGAAAATTCACAACATGGCACTGACAAAACACAGATGCAGCAGGCTCTTTGACATCTGAAAGGGTGAAAAAAAGTTTGCTCTTCTCTGCTAGAGGGCAAAACACTGAGATAAGCAGGAACTGATTCTAAAAGGGTGTTTAATAGTTTTTTAAAGGAAATAAACATTGGATAAGTTGCCCAAGTGTGTCATAACTCATATTGATTGAGATGTTCACCTGTCAACCATAAAATGCAGTGTTTCTTCTAAAGAATTTTAAGGTTTTTGAAGTGTCAACTTCATTTTATGGACTCACAGAGATGGAAAAATATGTCTAAAAATCATCATTTATGGCTATCTGAAGAAAGAACGTCATATACTGTACATCTGGGACAGCATTGGGGTGTGGAAATGATTTTCATTTTAGGGTGGAATATCCCTTTAAGAGTGTATTGTTTGGATATATTCAAGTGCAAATATTGCTTGATTTATTGTTGCAAGACTATTAGCCACGTGTCTTTATGCTCTTACCTCTGCCAGGCATGAACTCAAATCGTATGTCATTCAGTTCCTTTTTCAAGTTTCTGTAGGACAGGAGGAGAAATATAATAATCTACTGCTCCTGTCTACAATTTTAATAATAAAGCTTCTTTATTGGCATTTAAGGAGCAGTTCACTTTAAAATTAAAATTACACCATGATTTAACCACCCCAAAGCCATCCTAGGTGAACATGACATTCTTATTTCTAATGAACACAATCGGAGTTATATTAATAAATATCCTAACGCTTCCAAGCTTTTATAATGGCAGTGACGGATATGCTCAAAAAAGCATATCCATCCCCCTCCTCATAAACGCTCTCCACACAGCTCTGGGGGGTTAATAAAGGCCTTTTGAAGCAAATCGATGGGGTTTTGTAAGAAAAATATCCAGATTTAAAACTTTCCCAAAGCCGTGTGGAGTACGTTGATGAAGGATGGAGGAATCTTTGAGCTTCAAACTCAATGGACCCCATCACTGCCATTATAAAACTAGGAAGCATCAGGATATTTATTAATATAATTCCGACTGTATTCATCAGAAAGAAGAAAGTCATATACACCTAGGATGGCTAGAGGGTGAGTGAATCATGGGGTAATTTTCATTTTAAAGGTAACTACTCCTTTAAGAGAACCTTTGCATTGGTCAAAAGGTTATTTGTATTGAATTTTTTAAAATCTTTAAATACTGACTGAAAGGTTCTTTGGGGAACCAAAAATGGTTCCCCGTTTGTAACTTTTATTTTAAGGAGTGTACACTGGTTCAACTTTAATAACAGCAAACGCAACTTACCTTAACCTTAATACTAAACTGATGGGGGACTGGGAGGCGTCAATTCCAGGAACTGGGGCCTAGAGATTGAGGAAGAGAAAAGAAGCATCAGTCTCTCTCACAATAAGATGTCTTCATTTAAAACCTACGGTGGTCTAATAACTGAATTCTGAAGTGCCTGATACAACAGCTACCTGCGCAGGCTGTGATGGGGTTGTAGTGTGTTGAGTGTTGGCCGGGCCCTGGCCAGCAGCTTGAGGTATTTCAGGCTGGAGGTGACTGCTGAAAGTCTGGAATATCTGCAAATACATGCATTGACCAACACAAACATTTGGTAATTATTATCAAATATATATATATAAATATATATATATATTTTGCCCTCATTTTGCCCTTTTAAATTCAGTTTTATTTAAAGCTGCAGTCCGTAACTTTTTGCGCTCTAGCGGTTAATAAACAGAACTGAATGCGTCTAGCGGAAGAACATTGCAGCCGGATCTACTCCTCTCTGTTTATAACATAATGACTCAGAGTAAGAAAAAAAACAAGGTTTGGACAATGAATTAATTTTGTACATTCTCATTATGTAATTTTTTGTAAATCTTGAATACAAAAAAAGTTACGGACAGCAGCTTTAATAAAATAATTGTAATTCAAATCCTTGATGCTGTAATACAAACACAAAAAAATCTATTCAGATGTTTAATTACTTTTTACTCAAGTGGACTGTAGGATAAAGTAATATGCAGAGTGCTCATTTTGCCAAATTACACAGATCATTTAAATATTTCATGCATAAAAATGCATTATGTGAGAATTATGTGTATTACATACAGCAGGAATCATAAGAAGGATGCATTAGTATGGTAGTTGTAGTATACATACCTCTGCATTCTGGAGTCCTTCTTTTACTCTTGGTGACTGTGTGAGAGAGGTAGAACAGGCAAAAGTCAAAGGTCAAAGTCTCTTGTAATAATAAATAATTGTCTGGGTTACTTTAATTCAGCGTTGGATTTAAACACACTGTAGTAAGGAATGAAGCAGGGAGTTAAGGCCCTACTTGAGTATTTCATTTTCACATTTCATAGCTTTCATACTTCCTTCAAGAATTCAAGGACTATTGGGATTATGAAGAGATATGCAACCAAATTACAGGTTATATCCACAATATCTGCTCAGAACATATTCTATTCAACAGTATGAACTCCATCCAAACTATTCCCAAACCCTTAAACAAAAACAACAACAAATAAACACTTATACACGTCCATCTAAACTGAGTTGTGTTCAGACTTACACTACCGTTTCAACGTTTAGGTTAGTTTTTATTTAGCCTTTATTTATTCATTATTTTAAATAAATGAATACATTTATTCAGCAGTGATGCATTAAATTAATCAGACATTTATAAGATTACCAAAGATGTAATGGCTGCTGAAAATTCCGCTATATGCAATTAAAGCAATAAATTATATTTTTTTAAAAATATTTAAAAAGAAAACAACTATTTAAATTTTGTTTATTTTTATCAAATAAATGCAACATTCGTGAACATAAGAGACTTATTTAAAAATAAATAAAAAAATACATAACCCCAAACTTTGGAACGGTAATGTACATAATGATATGACATGGCATCTAAGGTATTTGGCCATATAACCAGTGACCAAACTGGAATCCAAAGATCATTTAGTGACCAGAAGTGGCCATTTTGCATGTTAGTGCCTCAAACTGCAGAAATCTCATTATGAGGCTGTTAAACAGAATTTGGTTGGTTAACAGAGGTAATTGATTTGGTCAGTATTTAAAGTTAAAACACGATACAAATGGCAACCAGGAAGCACACATCATCACTATTAAGTCAGTGTCTCTGATTTTTCTAGCAAGAATTGGTTACACAGTTTTTGCTTCACCTTAGTTAAGTCATTGAAATTAGAGTGAGTGGTCAAGCTTAAAGTGTTAGTTCACCAAAATGTTTAATTCTGTCATTAATCACTCATCCTCATGTCGTTCCAAACCTGTAAGACCTCCGTTTATCTTCAGAACACAAATGAAGATATTTTTGATGAAATGCAAGAGCTCTCTGCCCCCTCCATAGACAGCAATTAACACTTTTAAGGCCAAGAAAGGTGGTAAAAACATAGTAAAATAGTTTAAAATAGTTCATGTGACTCCAGTGGTTCAATCTAAATTTTATGAAGTGACAAGAATACTTTTTGTGCGCAAAAAACAAACAAAAATAATGATTCAACAATTTCTTCTAGCCTATTTCAGACTCATGGTTTTTGACACAGTGTAAACAGTGCGGCACTTCCAGAATGCCGGCTTCCCATTGGCCGAAAGCATTCACGTGAGCACCGCAACATACGCACGAGTGGTACTGCCGTAGAACTAGAAAGCACAGCACAGTTCACACTCCGTCAACACCGTAAAGGTCTGTTCACACAGGGATGATTTTTTTGCACGTTAATCGCCGTCGTTTAACACCTTGTGACTAAACAAAGGGTGCCAATGTGAGTGTGCACACCGACACGCAAAACGGCAGGCGTAAAAGCATAATTTTAAAAAACTTGTGTTAGTTTTTTTTTTTGACGCACCGCATTAAAAACTTGCCAACCAATGAGGTTGTCGCTTTTGTTCACATGGCTGGAGCTGTTGAATTTTCAGTAAAACAGAACTTGGTTGCGCTCAAGCACAAAACGGTCTTGCCAAGCACACATTGATACGACGAAGAGGAAGTAGAAAAAGAAGAAGATGAGCTGCTAATGCTGCTTATTACACGGCTCTGTGAAATACTTGATTCTGATTGGTCAATTGCGCATTCCAGCGGTATGTTATTTCCAGATAACAACCGCTCATCCGGGTACTACAAGTTATCGTGACCGGTACTACTTCGATGCTTAACGCTGGCGCCATCTTGTGGCTGTTAAATACCTAAACAGCCATGGCTACAATGGAAGACTTCAAGGCGGGGTTCCTTTATAAAGTTTAAATATGGATTTTTTCTTACACAAACGCATCAATTTGAATCAGAAGGCTCTATTAACCCATCGGAGCCGCGTGGAGCACGTTATTTGACGGACAGCTGCATTTTTTATGGACTTCAAAAACAGCTACAACTACTGGGATTAACGTAAGCCTGGACTTTTTAAATATAAGGTTGAGTAAATTATAGGTTTGGTTTCATTTTTGGGTGAACTAACCCTTTCAGCATTGATTTTCAATATTTAGCAGCAATAGATAAAGGCTTAAAGCAGTTTGGAACAGTTTTTCTTCGCGGAAGCTCTGCTTAAGAGCTAATAAAATATTTAATCTCAAGACAATATATTGTGTCTAATTTATTTGAGACTAGTAGCTGTGTAATAAGCGGGATAATGTACACCTAGCCGGTTGTTATGCAGAATAAACCCTAAAGATCTATTCATCAAATGAAGGTTGAACCCTGGAGTCACATGGACTATTTATTCTATGTCTTTCCTACCTTTCTGGACCTTGAAAGTGTTTATTAAATTGGTCAGAAAGCTGTTTGATTTCATCAAAAATATCTTCATTTGTGTTCCGATGATAAAGGTCTGACGGGTGTCGAACAAACATGAGGGTGAAAAATTAATGACAGAATTATAATTTTTGGATGAACTAACTCTTTAAGTAGCCGTGTAAGTAGATATTTCTGTAGGTGATCTCAAAAGGCACAAATAAGCTATAAGCAGGGGATATGGAACAAAAGTTATCATATTAAGCGAGCTTTTATACTGCACATGATTCTTTCTTGCATAGATATGCAGAGAAACAGATTATCACAGACAGGTAAAGGTGCAACGGTCACCCTTAACTAACCTGAACTCTAATATCTTTATTGTTTTAGTCTTTGAAGCTGATAACAAGAATATTAGCAGTTACATTATGCTCTGTGAACAAATTCACTTCCTCTTTATCTAGCACTTCCAATTCCTACACGTCGCAATGCTGTGTCTGACTGAGTGTGCTTCCTTATTAAGGTAAGCCATCTGTATCAGTGGGAAAACTGAACAACCCTGGGTGGGGGCAGCTCAAGAGGCTGAGAGAAACGGACTTGTCGCCTTGTCGACTTCGACTGCTGCTCCTTTAGCGGCAAACAAAAAACACAGAGCCCAGAGATGAGAGGTGCCATAACAGACAAACAAACACACACAAACGAGTGAAAAAATAGTGCAAACATCCAGTACTGAACCAGTGCTAAAACTGAGTGTGAGTGTGAGTGTGAGTGTGTGTGTGTGTGTGTGTGTGAGAGAGAGTGTTACCCGTAAGGCAGCAACAGCAGCTTTACCCTCCTCGCTCTCCTCATCCAGTTCATCATCGCTCCATTCCCACTCTCCATCTTCTGTTTTATGGAGTCTCCCACTGGAGCCAGGAACTCGCCGTACCTACACGCACACACACACACACACACACACACACACACACACACACACACACACACACACACACACACACACACACACACACACACACACACACACACACACACACACACACACACACACACACACACACACACACACACACACACACACACACACACACACGTTAATATAGACATACATATATAAGACTAAAATATGTTTAGGTTTAAAAAAGATTTAAAAATGTTTAAAGTGAAAACAAATGCATTTAATATTTAAAGATGGTAAAACATAGTAATATATATATATAAAAAATTAATAAAAACATTTTCCTCACCCTTCTCGCTCTCTCTATAATTGTAGGTGCTCTATGTAATAATTTCTCCTGCAGGAATTCATTATTCTGACAAACAAAACGGAACAGCATGATAAATATTTTGCAAAATTATGCAAATAAGCACCAATTAACATTGAATTACAAAATGGTCTCATCAAATTCAACTCCAGCTCCCTACTGGGCATGTGACATCTGAGCATTCAATGCTGGAGGGAAGGAGGACTGGCTTGATTCGAATAGTAGAAGGGAACTCCGTTTGGCAGAGAGTTGATCAGCCAGTCCCTGCTTTTGTTTAGACACTGACATGACGACCCAGTAATGAGAGGAATGCTGGACTGAACTCAATAATGATTAATTTACATGGGGGAACACACGCACGCACGCACACAACAAACACATCTAAATAGGAACATTGCGTAGTCTTCTGCTGTATTTGTATGAAGCTATTTATAAATGCTATAACCTAACCCAAACCGAAACCTTTCTGCATCTTTACGAGTAACATAAAAACAGCATTTACTTTTTTTTTGTGCCTTTTTTTTTGGCCTTTTTTTTTGGCCTTTTTTTTTTTTTTTTTTACAAATGAGGATGTCTTCAAAAGGAAGTTTTTGTCAGGTCTGTATAGTTGTTATTTGTTTCATGAAATACACATGTAGAGACTTAGAGGCTGTGGCTCATTACATACTTGTACTGTACCACATCAAGTATAAAGATAAAATGTACAGTATAATATGGTGTGAAAGCTATCATATGTATTCAAAAGTCATATGAAATAAATTATGTTGCTTTTTTTTGTTTGGAGCTGTGGTAACAATACATTGATGATGTATGAAAAACATCTTATTCTGTGTTCCACAAAATAAAGTATGCTCTGACTATTGTCTCTTTAAGACTTGCATAAAAAAATAAAAATAAAAACATGGAACAATAATAAACTAAACTAAAAACAATGTCCTGAAAGTAAGATTTTTACCTTGGCTTTCTGGAAGAATTTGTGTTTTAAGAGTTCTGATGATGTTGGCCTGAAAAGTAAACACTATTGAAATATATTTGTTGTAACTTACAGTGTTATCAGGGAATATCAGCATTAAGGGAATATCAGCATTAACAGTCACATTTTATTTTCCCCTAATTAAAATGTTTTACACATAAAAAAAAATGTTCATGACCAGCTGAATATTAGTGAACATATAAACATACATTTTCAAAAGTTTGGGGTCAGTAAGATTATAATTTATTTATTTTTTACTTTTCTTCAGCAAGGATGCATTAAATTGTCCAAAAGTGACAATAAAGACATTTATAATGATTTATAAAAATTTCTATTGTTGAAAACAATAGAAGATATCAATAGATATCACTGTTAAAAATAGTTGTGCTGATTCATATTTTTGTAGAATATGAAGCAGCACAACTGTTTTCAAAATTGATAATAACAACAAGAACAAAAAAACCCACCAAATTAGCATATCAAAATGATTTTTGAAGGATCACGTGACACTAAAGACTATAGTAAAAGGCCCTGAAAATTCAGCTTCACGGGAATAAATTACATTTTAAAATACATACAGAACATACAGATTATATTTACAATATTACTGTTTTACTATATTCCTGATCGAATAAATGCAGAATTACTGAGCATAAGAAAAAAAAAATCTTACTGAGCCCAATAGTTTTGAAGAGTAGTGTATTTTTATCACACAGAACATTACGGCTCTGCTCAGCACCTTTTCTCTGGCTCCTTCTGCAAACATAAAGAGATCATCTTCCTCAAGGACTTCCCGTATTTCTTCACCATCTCTTTGTCCGTGATTCCAGTCTCAAGACAAGGTGGATCATTCTGCAGGGTCAACATCAAAACCTGCAAACACACATAGAGCTCTCTGATACACCTAACATGCTATAAAACATCATGTTTCTCATTAGAGTGGAGCATAACTGTCTTAATACAGCAATACCAGTCATTAGAGCCTCTCTGGGACTGTTCTATCCTCACCTTCATAGGAGGATATTTGTGGTAAGGAGCGGAGCCTGTGGCCAGCTCGATGGCTGTGATCCCAAAACTCCAGATGTCTGCTTTGAAGTCGTAACCTTTCACCTGCACACAAGCAGTCACAGATTTGTTTAACACGAGAGATGCATCCATATGACAGCAATTACTGGCAATTTTACACCACATTAAAGTATTTAGACTTCAAGACAAAATAAGAGCTTTAATTGTCCATGTAATTCAGTCCATATACAGTGAGGTCCAACAGTCCGACTTTATTACACTTTAATAAAAATAATCTTCAGAGTGATCTCAGCCCACGGTATCTTCTCCACTGGAATCAGAATTTGCATGTCATTCGTTTTATGACGTTAAAGTGTTAGTTCACCAAAAAAATTATGTAATTAATTGCTCACACTCATGTTATCCCAGACACGTAAGACCTCCATTCATCTTCGGAACACAAACTGAGATTTTTTTGTTGAAATCCGACGGCTCAGAAAGGCCTCCATTGGTCACAGTGTCATTTCCTCTCTCAAGACGCATAAAAGGCACTAAAGACGTCGATACATAGCCCATCTCACTAGTGACTCGACAATCATTTTATGAAGCTACGAGAATCGTTTTTGTGCACAAAAAAACAAAAAACAAATGACTTATATAGTGATGGCAGATATTAAAACACGTCTTACTGAAGCTTTATGAATCAGTGTATCGATTCATGATTCGGATCGCGCGTCAAACCGGCAGACTGCTGAAATCACGAGACTTTAATGATCTGAACTGCTGATTCGATACACTCATTCATAACGGTTCAAAGCTTTACAAAGCGATGTTTTGAAATCGCTTCATAAAATGATTGTAGAGCCACTGTAGTGAGATGGTAAATGGTAAAAAATGAACGACATGAGGGTAAGTAATTAATGACATAATTAAAATTTTTTGGGTGAACTAACCCTTTAAATAAGTGAGTAAAGAAGAAAGTGGTTCTAGGGTGGAAGTGCTTACCTGCTCCATCACTTCTGGAGCCATCCAACATGGCGTTCCCACAAACGTCTTCCGCACTTTATTTCGAGTCATGTCACCACCAGTGGCTAAGAAGGCACTTACTCCAAAATCTAAAGAAATAAAAATTAACAACAACAAAACTATTCATCAAAATGTAAAATAAATAATACATAATGTATTATCCAATAAGTAAGTGCTTTTGTCTAATAAGCAACAAAGGGCACATAAACATTACACTTAAAAATAAATAGTGAAATAAAATCAAAATGTCGGGAAAAGTATGTTTCAAATAATAAGTACTAATTATTTTAGATGAATACACTATCATTCACAAGTTTCAAAAGTTCAGTATGTTTTTTATTTTGAAAGAACATCCTAAATTATACTTTTATTTACAAAGAGTGCATTAAAATGATCAAAAGTGAAAGTAAGACGTATATGTTTGTCGTATTATACATTTCTTTATGTTCACCTTTGATCAATTGAATGCAAGTTTTTTATGTCAAATAAATTCAAGGTTTCCACATAGCAGGTGGTGAACTTATTATTTCAACATTGATAATAAGTATTGAGCAGCAAATCAGCACATTAGAATGATTTCTAAAGGATCATGTGACTGATGACTGGAGTAATGATGCTGAAAGTTCAGCTCCGTAATCACAGGAATATTTCACAATATTATTTTTTATTATCTGGACTATAATGGACAAATTCTTTGGCAAGCAGTAGTGAATTGTGACACTTCAGTTAAACAGAAAGTTGTTACCTGCGATTTGCACTGACCCGTCCTCCCCCAGCAGGATGTTTCCAGCTTTAAGATCTCTGCACACAAACACAGGGTCTGCCTTTAGACACACAAAGAGCTGTGCAAGAATATAGATATGGATCAGACAACAGTTTCATGACACAGTATAAGAATAAAGACCTACTAAAGGGGGATTCATCCAGTACAAACAATGTGTGTGCATGATGTTTCTGTGAGTAGCTGTACTAAAGATACAGATAGCAGCATCCAGAAATCTGTGGTCATGGTGACGAACTCCTGTTTATTTAGACACAAACAAGATCAACACTATATCTGTCCCTCTGCCCTGAGTTCAACACTCAGCTGAATGCCAGCAGACATCTGCTCTTCTCCATAACTGATCAAGTCATGTGTGTGTGTTTATGTAACACTTAGTTTAAGATTTGTATTTGAATCCATGGAGAATCACTGAAAAACACAGTGTTTTCTATCTAACTGGCAAAGCTGAGAACTTAAAGAACAGCCATAAGAGACTAATGAATGGATAATTCATGTTTTATAATGCTGTAGAAGTTCTGTGGCCTTGTATAGAAAGTCATTTTAGTGTGCTGAAATAACAGTTTTTTAATTGTCGGGGAAATAAATATTCAATGTTAACCAGCCAAATGTTTTCATAAATGATAAGTTACTCTATAAGCAAAATTTCTCTCGCAATCACGGACATTCATTGGATATTCAGAACTCTTGTGATATTATATTTAAGACTTAAGATGCCAATGAGACCCACAAGAATATATTTAGCATGATTAAATTCAGCTCACATGAACGGGTTATTCATTTTAATGCATTACTTGCCTTACATTACATTAATTATTCATTACAATTAGTAGTGTCAAATCGATTAATCAAATCTAAAATAAAAGTTGAATAATATACTGTATAATATCTATACACACACATACTTGTACAGAGATACACACCCAGACCCACACATATATATTTACAGAGTGAAATCACACTACATCCTGTGTGATGAGCATGTAATCTTATCATTTTAATTTCTTTGCATTATATTTTACTGTCCAGTTGGGGGCAGCAGATATATGATTTAAACTGAAGCTGATGGCATTGAGTAAATTAACTTTTGAACATAATAAGAAGACTTTGTTTCTGTTATCATAACAGTCACATTCTCTTGCCATGACGATATCCAATTATGCGCTTCAGGGGTGCAAAACCATAATTGCAACCTTTCTGCAGTACGAGCATGCGCGCACACACACACACACACACACACACACACACACACACACACACACACACACACACACACACACACACACACACACACACACACACACACAGAGAGAGAGAGAGAGGCCCCAGTTGTTCACTCCTGCTGGGCAAATCAAAACACACTAACACATGTCCACTCCAAACTCATGCACATTCGGAGGTGTTCTTGAAGTTTAAAAGATGTTTGGAGACTATTAGAGTGGTTGGTAACACTCCTGCTGTCTGTGAGCACAGCTGAAAATCGCTTGCATATTTCTGAGACCGGGCACTGAGAAGAGAGAACATGTCTGATACAGAATACTGTATTTATACATGTGCATATGGTTTTCTTCAATTATATGCACATTTATACATCAGGGGGCTGAAGCTTGTGATACAAAGGGTCAAAAATTGCTATTGTTAATCATCTTTTCACTTTTAAATGCAAGTTTAAAATATTATATATATTTTTTCAATTATATTAAATAAAGCTATCTATTCGGTATGTAAAAGTAGGATGATTAATGTAATTAATAAATTTTAAAAATCTAATATAAAAAAACTAATATAAAAATCTTCTATTTTCTATCTTCTATTAACACTTAAGCTTCAGTACTAATCTATTCTGGACAACGTTTAAAACTTTTTATTGTAAGCACTGTGTTATTGCCTAAAGATGAATCCCTTTGTTTTATTTATTTAAATCACTTTCGATAAAAGTGCATGCTAAATATATAAGTGTAAACTATATATATATATATATATATATATATATATATATATATATATATATATATATATATATATATATATATATATATATATATATATATATATATATATATATAATAGATTTAATTTATAACACACTTTTCATTCCAAAGAATGTCAAAGTGCAACAATGGAAAAAGGGAAAAATATAACAAAAATTAATAAAAAGTAAAAAAAAATAAAGAAAAATACAAACAATCAACACATAAAAGCCTTTCTGGACAGAAAAGTCTTCAGTTCAGCTTTAAACTGGTCCAGACTCTGTACTGCTCTCAGCTCACTGGGAAGGCGGTTCCAGAGCCGCAGTGCAGCAGGGCAGAACGCTTGATCTCCAATGGTACGAAGCCTGGTGGTGGGGACTTGAAGAAGCAGGTGCCCTGAAGATCTGAGGGTGCAGGTGGAGGATTTCAGACTGATGAGTTCCTGTAGATATGGAGGTGCATGTCCGGTGATGCATTTATGTGTGAGCAGGAGGATTTTGTAGTCGATCCGGGATGAAACAGGAAGCCAGTGCAATGAGTGAAGGATGGGAGTTATGTGATCATATTTACGGACTCTAATAAGGACTCAGCAGCGCTGTTCTGGATCTATTGAAGCATCTGGATATTTCTGCCAGAAATTCAACTGAAGATTCCGTTGCAGTAGTCCAGCCTGGTGGAGACAAAGGCATGGACAAGTTTCTCTGCATCTGGAAAGGTTAAAAGGGGACAGAGTTTGGAGATGTTTCGAAGGTGGTGGAAGGAAGTCTTACAAATGTGCTTAATGTGATCATTGAAGGTCAGCTGTGGGTCAAAACGAACCCCTGGATTTGTGACTGAGGAGGAGAAAGTGATGACCTGGCCGTCAAAGATTAGCTATATGCCCACTTTCAGCCCAGAACTACATGGGAGGAGCTGGTCAATGACCTGAAAAGAGCTGGGACCACCGTTTCCAAGGTTACTGTTGGTAATACACTAAGACGTCATGGTTTGAAATCATGCATGGCACAGAAGGTTCCTTTGCTTAAACCAGCAGACCCTCTGGGCCATGTATTGCGAGATTTTGGGGAATAACCTCCTTCCCTCAGTTAGAGCATTGAAGATGGGTCGAGGCTGGGTCTTCCAACATGACAAGGACCCGAAGCACACAGCCAGGATAACCAAGGAGTAGCTCTGTAAGAAGCATATCAAGGTTCTGGTGTGGCCTAGCCAGTCTTCAGAACTAAACCCAATAGAGAATCTATGGAGGGAGCTCAAACTCCGTGTTTCTCAGCGACTAGAGAAGATTTCTCTAGAGAAGATCTGCGTGGAGGAGTGGGTCAAAATCCCTCCTGCAATGTGTGCAAACCTGGTTAAAAACTACAAGAAAAGTATGACCTCTGTTATTGCAAACAAAGGCTACTGTACCAAATATTAACAATGATTTTCTCAGGTGTTCTCAGGTGCAGCTGTATCATACAAATAAATCATACATTGTGATTTCTGGATTTTATTTTTTTAGATTATGTCTCTCATAATGCAGAAGACATGCACCTATGATGACAATTTCAGACCCCTCCGTGATTTCTAAGTATTCTATATATATATATATATATATATATATATATATATATATATATATATATATATATATATATATATATATATATATATATATATCCATTTAAAAAGGAACACGATCAAAAGGGCCTATTTATAGTTTCTCATAAAACTTGAAAGCTTGAAGGAAAAGGAAGCATTGGAAGATTATTAGGGGAATGATGCCACAGGTGTCAGAGTTCAGACATTCAAAAACTTCCCAGAATGCAACTACATCACCATATAAAACCCAGATTGTACTAGGCAATCCAAAGAATGTCGGAACAAAAGCGGAATGGTTTCCTGAGATCTAAGAGATACAGATCTCTTACGGCCTGAGCAATGATGTCACCACTCAGTGGGAGCCATGACAACGTGTTCTGGTTTCTCCAGCTGACAATTATAACAAAGAAAACCTCAGTGTGAGGACAGACCCAAAGAGTCCATTTGAGTCCAATCACACCAGAGCAGAGAGAAACTCAAAAGCTTTACATTGACAAACAGACTGTTCTTAAACTGTGGCGAGGGTGAAGGACTGTACGAGCTAGAAGCAATGAGTGTGAGAGTAGATGAGCGATTTTAACAAGCATCTGCAGGACTTCACAGGGCAGTGAGGATGATGAAGAATTTTGCTTCTTCACTCCATTTTGACAGCTGACTTCATGCCAGCTTTAAGCCAGTGTCTAATTGCATCCTCCAGGGATGTGGAGGGTACTGTGTGACTCCCTCCTTGCAGTACACAGGCATGCAAACATTGATGTGGTCTCAAACCCTCTTCACCTTTCACTCAAATGATTCAGATTACAGCCTGACACATGCTTAAAGAAGTTTTGTGGGTTTTAATTCATGCTTATTAGCTTTATATGATAATGCACTTCTAGAAGGTAGATAAAATGCCCTTTTATTAGATTTACACAGAAAAAAAGTGTATATAAAGTATTGCTGTCAAATCGTTTAATCACAATTAATCGCATGCTAATTAAAAGCTTGTGTAGATAATATATGTGTGTACTTTGTATAATTATTATGTATATATAAATACACGCTCTTTTTATGTATATATTTTAGTAATATTTGCATGTT
Source organism: Pseudorasbora parva (assembly GCF_024679245.1). Taxonomy (NCBI): domain Eukaryota; kingdom Metazoa; phylum Chordata; class Actinopteri; order Cypriniformes; family Gobionidae; genus Pseudorasbora; species Pseudorasbora parva. Next base: position 15,946,898 of record NC_090195.1, on the reverse strand, counting down.
TATACTGTATGTATACATATATATATATATATATATATATATATATATATATATATATATATATATATATATATATATATATATATATATATAATTTATATTATCTAAATATTAAAGTATATATAAATACACACTCGTTTGTGTATATATTTTAGAAATATTTGCAAGTATATACTATATATATATATATATATATATATATATATATATATATATATATATTCTATAAATATTTATTTATTTATAGAACTTATATTATCTAAATATTAATATTTTGTATATAAATATAACATATGATATATATTCTAACTTTACACACAATATATTGCCAAAAGTATTTGGACACCCATCCAAATAATTGTATTCAAGTGTTCCAATCAATTCCATGGCCACAGGTGTATAAAATCAAGCACCTAGGCATGCAGACACTTCTACAAACATTTGTGAAAGAATGGGTCACTCTCAGGAGCTCAGTGCATTCAAGTGTGGTACTGTGATAGGTTGCCACCTGTGAAATGAGTGAAATTTCCACACTACTAAGTCCACGGTCAACTGTTGCTAGTATCATAAAGTGGAAGCAATTGGAAACAACAGCAACTAAGCCACACAGTGCGAAAAAAGTCATCAACTTTCTGCAGTCAATAGCTACAGACCTCCAAACTTTCAGAGTGACAAATCATGCTTCTATGTGAGGCAATCCAATGGACGAGTCTGGGTTTTGCCGGTTGCCCGGAGTTTTGTAACGTTTACTTGCCTTGGTTACATTGTGCCAAGTGTAAAGTTTGGTGGAGGGGGGGTTATAGCGTGGGTCATTTTTCAAGGGTTGGCTCCTTAGTTCCAGTGAAAGGAACTCTTAATGCTTCAGCATACCAATACAGTTTAGACTATTTCATGCTCCCAAATTTGCTGGAAGAGTTTGGGGATAAATTTGCTAGAGCCCTTGTGTCAGACATCTATAAAACACTCTGCTTATTTGTTTGTGTCAGACATATAAAAAAGACTCTAACAACTTCTAACAAGTCAAAAATTACCTCCCGTCACAAAGGCGGCACAGCAGAGAGCAAAAGACAAGGTCTCCTTCATTGAGATTCAGAGTCCAGCTCGCAAGTCATGGGTATTTAACCAGACTAAAAGCTTGTGAATTATTTACACTGTCTGCTTTAACAGGCCTGTGCGTGTATTGAGGGAACAAGGGATATGAGAAGAAAGCAATTAATATAAAAAGGGAGAGAAAGAGCGAGAGAAACCGACAGATGATTTAAATTAGCCATCAGTGAGTCATCACCGCAAAGAGTGTATTGATGTCTGAAGATGAATGTCTCAGATAAACTGGCAAAGGAATTTTTGATGAGTTTACTAAAAGATTGAGAATGAAACGGCCATATATGCTTGGCCTACATCAACTGAGATTTGTATGTTTTAAAGATTTTATGATAAAAGACCGAAGGGTACGATTAGACTAGACAGCTCACTCAGTTTTTCCATGGATTTCATTTGGAAACTCAAGCAGATGTTGATTCTGAAACGGAATTCATTAATTCCATCATTCATCATCTGAGATTAGGCTGATTAAATGGAGTCTCAATCCAGAGGCATCCTACAGACCTTCTTTGTATTAAAGCCAGTCCTGTCTTAAAGAGACAGTTCATTTAAAAATGAAAAGTATTCATTCTTAGTCAAATTAGTCATTATTTACTCACTCATGCTGGTATGCTGTTTTTCCTCCTGTAGAATGCATATCTACACATCTCTTTTCCATACAAAAACAGTCTGTAAAGTATAATAAAAGTGATCTTCTGAAACCTAAACCTGAACTTGAAAAACCTGAAACGCTCCAAATAATTAAATAGTTTTAAGTAGAGCCAACTCAAATAAATAAATAAAAAAAATAGCTCAAACAAATGAACTTTTATGAGCATTTAGAACTTTCTTTTTCTTTTTCGAGTTCTCAAAACTGACACATTTAAAGGAATAGTTCACCAAAACAAGAAAATGTGATGTTTATCCGCTTACCCCCAGGGCATCCGAGATGTAGGTGTGTCTGTTATATCAGTAGAACACAAATTAAGATTTTTAACTCCAACCGTAGCTCGTATAATGCATGTCAATGGGGAGTTTTCTATGAGAGTAAAAACACATGGACATACAAATCCATAATGAACCATGTGGCTCGTAGCGACACATTGATGTCTTAAGACACGAAACGATCGGTTTGTGTGAGAAACCAAAGAGTTTTTATATATAATTTTTTAACCTCAAATACAACACTATGTACAAACACTGCAACCACACCATCACTTACAGCTAGTGAGGTCGAATGTACAAGATATGGCGTATCTCAATGGGATACAAGTGACGGAAGTGATCTCTTGTGCGTTTCATTTGACCTCACTTGCAGGCAAGGATGGCGCGGGGACGGCTGATGTACATAGTGTTGTATTTGAGGTATTTCTTTCACACAAACCGATCATTTTGTGTCTTAAGACATCAATGTGTCATCATGAGCCGCTGTGTTTAACATTGATTCGTATGTATGTGTTTTTTTAGTATAGAATAGAATTACACCTCATTGTCATACATTTTATTAACAACGGTAGAGTTAAACAACTTAATTTGGGTTCTACTAATGAAACAAACACACATACATGTGTGCCCTGGAGGTGAGCAGATACACATCCAATTTTAATATTTGGGTGAGGTATCACTTTAAGTAATCTTAATTTTTTATTAGTTTTGAGTTTTATTAACTTGTTTCTTTTCATTTAGACTAAATTTAAAGGAAAATGGGCTGGTATTTATATTCTCAAGGGACAGTAAATGCCAAAATTAAGCGTTATATTATGTTTTTTGTGTACAAGATTAATGTTAAGTGGGAGATTTAGTGTTCAATTTAGTGTTTTGTTATGCTAGTTTAGAAGAGTTTCTGTTATGTTGATAGATACTTTATTGATCCTTTACAGGAAATTATATCGTCACGGCAGCTTCAACACTCAAAAGAGCACAACACCACTCTCAAGTCTTTTACAATCTACGATACAAAACAATTAAAAATAAATATTCCCACTTAAACAAATTGCATAAATGCAATAAAAATGAACCCTAATATACACGTAAATACCCTATTTATGTATTTCCAATAGTCAATCCTAGTATATTCATAGATCATTAAATAATCTAATAGCAGTCAATAGAAAGGACTTCCTGCTACGCTAAGACTTGCATTTTAGTGCAATCAGTCTTTGAGTCTGGGTCTCACTCAGCCCTCCAAGAGTGTATAGCGGATGCGTGGAGTTAGACAATATAGATCTCAGCTTAGAGATTATTCGTCGCTCCGCCACCACCTGTACAGTATCGAATTCAGTCCCTGCAATGGAGCCAGCTTTCTTGATAAGTTTATTGAGTCTGTTTCGATCTCCTGTACGTGCACCCTCTCCCCAGCACACCACGGCAAAGAACAGTGCACTGGCCACCACTGTCTGATAAACCGTATGTAGCAGTGGACGGCAGATGTTAAAAGACCTCAGTCTCCTTAAAAAAAACAGTCGGCTTTGACCCTTTATTCTGAATTATTTGAAACATTATTCTGCAAACGCACATACTATGGTCTGCATGATAGGTAATGATGTTGTTGATTTTGTTGTTGTTGTAGGATTACCATCATGGTGATGAGTGAAGCATGAGCTTAGTTTGAGAACAGATATATGTGGAATGCTTTATATTACCGTCCTCATTCAGCAAGCGCTATGCTAACGCTTATGCTATCAAAGCATTGTGTAGCCAATTAGCAAGGTGGCATTTATTGAATTTGAGATTACATTACATTTTTAAGTTATATATTGAAAGAGTTTTTCAGAGCAATTCAAATGTATGATTGCAAAATAAATGTGTGCAAGTTCTGCTTACATTTCCAAAAGTGAGAAGTGTGTTACCTGTGGATCTGGCCATTTTTGTGGAGGTACTCAAGACCCTGAAGGACCTCTTTCAGCACTGTAGCTATACTGGGTTCATCCAACACACCCGTCTTGTGTTCCCCCTTTGAAATGATGTGCTTTATCACATCTAACACGGAGCCTGCAACAAAGACAACACAGAGAGCTGTCAGTAGACATAATGTTGCACTGTCAATAGTATCACAAGTGTGCATGCTAGTAGAGCATCTGTGAAGTACGGTGGCCCAGTAGTGCAGCCATACTAAATTAAACCACAACACAACAAAATCGCCACAGCGCAACGAAATCGCCACAACACAACGGAAATGCTCCCGACCACAAGGGGGCTCTAGGAGTGCGGTAAATTTAGTTTTCCTTGCATTTGTTCTATAGATTGCCCAGTCTTACAAAAATATAAACACTACGATCAGTTTTAAGTGTGTAACCATTGTATATCGACATGAAATATCAATTCAAAATCACCTACAGGCATTATAGCTGCATATTTATACTCAGAAACACTTTTACTCTCCATCACGGCACTTGATGCCCAAGGGAACGTCTGCCAATTAAAACTAACTTTACTGCACTCCTAGAGCCCTATCGTGGTCAGGAGCATTTCCGTTGTGTTGTAGCGATTTCGTTGCACTGTGGCTTGTTTCCGTTGTGTTGTGGCGATTTCGTTGTGTTGTGGTTCAATTCCGTTGTGTTGTGGTTTAATTTAGTATGGCTGCACTACACCGTAGTAAAGGGCACATCTTATATACCAGGCTATTTTGTGGCAGACTCAACAGATCGAAGGCCGGTGTGCTTCATTCTTGTGCACTTGGCTTGCGTGTATGACCTTAAATCTTTTTCAGAAGGTCAGACACAAATTTCATAATCTAGAGGAACTTGCTCTGGCTGCTTCCCAAGAATCTGTCACTTTAAAATCCATAGTCTTTTAGTGCGGTTTATATATAAAAAGCTTAACTTGTTTACGGGACACCTAATAAATCAATATTTTTTTAACCCTAATAGACAGAAATATGAACACCCAAAGCAAATGTTTTAGGAAAACAATATGTCAATCCTTATTTTCCCATGACATTTAATTAAGGCCCATACAAGAGTCAATGAAGGGAATGTTCCATCAGCAACTTTATTAACCAGTTAGGTCTTTTTTTTTTAGCTGGAGGACGGCCAGCACCTCCCGCAAACAGCACAGACAGACAAAAGCTCCTGAGGGAGCTGATGTAAACGGCATTAACTAAAAAGACTGCTGGCCTCCATGTGTCAGGGAGCGCTCTGAACTGCCTCATTTCAGACATCAGTTAGACAAAGACGGTCTGTTCATGCAACCACCCTAGAGTTGCATATGTAATTCCTATCAAAGTGAAAAGTTGAAGTGAACTAATAGCAGATCAAATTTCATCCCGCTCCCTGAAATTAAATTCTGAGAAAGTGAATTCTGAATTCCCAGAATTCACAGGGTTCTCTTCACTGACGCCGAAAGCGGAACTTTAAACCCTCCGGGGGAGAGGAAGTCCAACAGCGTGCCGTCAGCAGGGTGGGCGGATGGCCAGTGTTTTTGTGGGGCAGAGAGACAGGCAAGAGGCACAAGGATATTTAATAGCACAATCAATAAACTTTAGGATATTTCTTAAGGATGGAAACATTATAGGGGCTTTTCGCACCGGAGGAATCTTTTCATAGTTCCTAGAAAACTATTGGTGGAAGTACCCGCTTTTTTTCATATTCGCACCGCAGGCACAAGGAATTTTAGTTCTAGGAATTCCTTTTGGGGAATCTAAATTAGCTTCTATTTCAGAGAAGGGTCTAACCCAGCAGAATAGGAACTACAGGTGACATAAGTGTATCATGATTAGTTGAACACATGCAAAACACCGGCACCAGTCATTTAAAATATAAACCTACACACAGATTATAGCCTATATATTTATTCCACGCACTAACTCTACGAACAAGGAAAATAGCCTTAACCTTTATGCTAGGAGGAAATTTAATGCAACTTTGGACCAAGTAAAACATGATTATGTATTTCTGCTCAGCTAGCAACATCGGTCATCAACCACACGACAAACGCAAATACTTTTTCATATACTGTCTACTTTCTATGTATAATAATTATATCAAATAAAGTATTAGACAGGACTGTTAAATATCATAAACTAATGGAGAATGGGAGAGCTGTGTGCTCAGACTCAGTCTGTCAAAATAAAAGTCACAACAACAAGATTGGCCTACGTCTCTTCAGAGTTCGTACTGGCGGTGCAAATGCAACCAGGAAAAATTAAGGGCCCTAAGGGAAATTATTTCTCAGGAAACCACCCTGGTGGCTAGTTCCTAGAACTAATGGTGATAGTAAAATTTGACATGTGAACACTGCAGATCACAGGTCAGAGGGAATGGTCACTACCGGCTGCATTAAATATGCAACACGAGCCTCCGGACCCGCTAGATTTAAATAGTGAGCAACAGCCGCTGAGGTATAATTTGTTTGCACAACGTTTTTTAAACGACTTACTTTAAATGACTGTTGCACACAACTTGAAAAAAGAAGTTGCATCATGTATCATGGTCAGTAGACGAGGTGGCAGGGCAACTAAAACGATCAATCTATAATCGTACCCACTTTGAAGTGGTACTAAACAGTAATGGAAAAGCAAACCGAGCAAAAGTAAAGCGAGCCAAGCAGAGTCATACCAAAAAAAACCTGTCTATACACTACCACCCACAAATGTGGGGTCAGTAAGATTTTTTTTTTAAAGAAATTCATACTTTTATTCAGTTATATATGATTAAATATATGAAAAGAGGCAGAACATCTACAATGTTACAAAAGATTTCCTTTTTTTTATATCCTGAAAAAAAAGTATCACAGTTTTCACAAAAATATTAGGCAGCACAACTTTTTCAACACTGATAATAATAATAAATGTTTCCAAATCAGCATTTGGAGTTGAAAATTCATCTTTGCCATCAAATGAATAAATTACACTTTAAAATATATTTAAATAAATGACAAAGTAAAATGTAGTAATATTTCACCATGCCAGTGTCATTTGAAGGAGAAAAAAAAAAAAAATTAAGTCTTCTAAGTCATTAAATTGCAAATACAAAAATCCACTGAATGTATTTAAAAAGGTGAAAAACACAGATTTACAATTTCACACAGGCCTAGAATACTGTATTTTCAGAAGTGCAGCATGACTCACCAGGAAAAACTGAGGGATCATAGCCAAGGAAATCAAGGTAGTTTATCACACCCACGCCCTAGTTCATGGTAAAAGTGATTCGACAAACAGAAAAATGGCTGATGTGTTTTCTTATTTTGGTTTCTTTTTTTCTTCTTTCAACACCTCATTCTTCTTCCGTGGTTTAAAAATGGTATTGCCGACCTCCATGTGGCCTGTAAGTTGTTTTATATAAAAACTCAAATAAGTGAGCATTCGAATAAAATAAAAAAGAGGCAGTGAAAGTGTGTGTGTGCGGGGATGAGTGGCATGAAATTTCACTCATGGTGGAGAGAGAGAGAGAGAGAGAGAGAGAGAGAGAGAGAGAGAGAGAGAGAGAGAGAGAGAGAGAGAGAGAGAGAGAGAGACATCTTGCTACATGATGCTACACAAGTTAACAAAGCCATGTGATAAAATAAACTTTAAGACAGTGTTTACCCAAAAATAAAACTGTGACATCATTTACTCATCCTCATGTTTCAAATAATTTGACTTTCTTCTGTGGCACACAAAAGGAGATAATAAGAAGACTGTTCACCCTGCTTTTTTCCATCCCATTCCATAAAGTTAAATGTGTGCATTTTCACACTTCAAAAACAAAAATAGGTAAAACTAGGTTCCATAAAAGCTCTATGAAAATAGTGATTTTTGTGGGCTACATTTCCTTCTGAAGCCAGATGACAACTCTGAAATATAGTGCTTAAGTTGTATGGATCACTTTTGTAATTTTTGTGCTTTATTGGATATAATCTTTGGAGTTATTAAAATGGAAAAGAGCAGCGTGAACATTCTGCTTAATATTGTCTTTTGTCTTTCACAGAAGAAAGTGATATGGTTCGGAACGATATGAGGGTGAGTAAATTATGATGCGATTTTTAATATTGGGGGAACAAACAAATGTCTTTAACCCTTAAATGCATGAATGTTTCGGCAATCATTATTACATATTCGTGTCTTCAGCGACCCGGATATATATCTAATATGGATGGATTTCTGCAATAATGTAAAACTCTCCTGATATCAGAGTTACAATTACAGAAAAGCAAAATACAGCATTTTTTTTTTTTCATTTTGGAGCTTGGAAGGGTTCAGTTTGAGCAGATGTTTTATACCATCATCACAGTCCTCTCCAGAGCTAATTTCCCAATATATTCAGCATATTTGCCATCTCAAACACATTCTAAAAATTTTTTCAAGATCTTTAAAATCGATATTTTGATCGCTGAGACGCTGAAAGCTTCTTCACCAGATCCACCATCAAGTGACAGACAATAATATTTGATTGTGTACTTTCTCTGCAGTAAATCACTGAACCATTTCAAGTTTTGCTGATGAAACTTCCTATTCTTTTGTTTACTGCCTGCTGTAACTATGAGTGGAAACGTCACTTCATCATTGTGTATCAGACCTTCTGGAATAAAGGTGAATTGCACTTATTCACTCATTAAAGGTTAAATTATTGTTGTGCAAAAAAAATATACTTACACTGTTACACACCTCTGGTCATTAGAGACCCTAAACATTTTTTTACAAAAAGAATTAATGGGAAAACAGGCATTTTTTTAAAAAAAAAAAGGAAGAGGAGGGAGCAAGTTAATGACGTCCCAGGGCACTAAAGACCCGAGGTATGCATTTGAAGCTTAAGTTAATATTAATCTTGCTGAAGAAAATCATGTGGATTGAGGGCAACATAAATGATAAAACTTTCATTTTTGAATAAACTAATCCTTTAAAGGGGTGGTTGTGTTTTTTTCCTAGGCTTGGTTGTGTTTATGGGGTGCAGTATAACATGTCTTAATACTTTTTTTTTCTAATATAGTTTTTTCTAGTATTTTTCTAATATTTTACCTTTACTGAACACTGCTGTCTCCACTGTCCTTTGAATGTCTCGTTTGCTTCCTGCTTCTATGAAGCCCCTCCCTCCGAAAAGCGCAATGGTCTTAGATTGGTTAGATGGCCAAATGTAGTTTCCTGTTCTTTTATTGGCTGAGGTGCCAAGCACAGGTTGTCTGGAAACGCCACGCCCCTTACCATTACGGGCAGAAGTCTCATCTGCAGTGACTAGCAAGGGTTTATGATGTCACCAACCTGGGAAGTTTTCGTCCAAACCGGCCGTTTTTGTAGGCAATAAACTGCCATAACTATAAAAGACAATATCTCCGTTTGCATTGAACTTTCAGCGCTGTAACTTTGCAGATACTGTTCATGCTCAAGCAGCAACATTACACTAACAAACAAAAGATAAAACACAATACACACTAACAAAAGATAAAAATATGAAATTGCATGCAACCACCCCTTTAACTATGAATGTAAGGAGTTCATTAGCAAAACTTCCCCAGTGTCGGTTCCCAAGAATGTTGCTGATCTAGGAACGCCTCAATCATGTGAAACCCCATGCTGAGGATGGAGATGTGACTGTAAACGCTTCTAACTTCATTAAATACTAAACAAATCAATTTATGTCTTGTTCACATGAGCCAAACGCCCATTCTAAATGCTCTTGAAGGTAACTTTAACCATAACCATGTGGTTTAAATGCATTCTTGATACTCTCTCATGACATTTTGAGGAAAAGTATCACCGGGAAGTCTCTCTAGTGCCCATTCTGTAATTCCAATTATGCTTCCGCAACAGGAAAAGCAAACGACTCTTTGTCCAACAGTTGTCAGACTATCTAACACTGTTGCCTTCCTAAGATCCCGCATTGATGTGGGTGGAACATGCCATGTCGTGCCCACTGGGCCAAAGGGCACAGGGCCATACGGGGCTGCTGGTGAGGGAAAGATTACCCTAAGAAAATAAGGGTGGAGGATAAGAGAGAATAGAAGGAAGATAGGAAGCATCTGTTGTCTCTCAGTGGGCTGTGAGTCACTACGGGCACAATGCCATATTTCAAAACATTGTGCTTAAAACCTACAAGAGAGCGACAGCTTAAAATATTATTGCACCAAAAATTTAAATTGCTCCAAGTAATCTTTTGCTGGATGAAAAAAAAAAAAAAATCACATTCAAGAATGCAGTACTGAGTTTATGTTGAAATTCCTTCTAGTATGTGTGTGTGCTAGTGCTTATGTACAATATGTGCATGTATAATGTGCTAGGTGGACTGTTCATATTGACCCTGTGAAACACCAAACACCAACATCATTTGGGTCTTTCAATAAAAAGGGCACCTTTTCCAGGTGATTTTTTTATATTTTACATATTCCATCATATAATGCATGGCTGTTGAATCAAAATTGTGAACATTTATAGACATGCTGATATGGCAGTTAGAATTGTTACCCTTTTCTTTCCTGTCCTTAACATCAACCTGCCAGGGGACTACGGATGAAAATTAGCCAGTGTTTGATAAATCTGCTGCATTTACATATTATGTATTATTAATGTGTATTGTCCCTGATTAAATAAATAAAATACAAATAAATAAAGCGTTTAAATGAATTTAAATACGTCATTGTATGTCAATTCAAATATTAGTTTGAATATATGATAGAATGCAATAAATAAATAAATAGTTCTAGGATTTTTGCTAACTTGTAGAAAACGTTTATATTAATATCTGTACTGTATCACGAACGATATGATATTCTTAGAATAATACAATATTTTAGATATTCTATCAGATAAAATTGATGTTTAAGCATAAATAAACTGATTTATATTATATTATTTGCACAATTGCATTTTAATATCAATCAATTTAATGTGTAAATATGAATGTATTTTCAAAAAATACATTTTAATATATTAAAGCATACAAAAATATAACAATATAATAGAAGTTATTGGACGCTTGTTGATTTGTAGAGATATACAATAAGACATTTGTTTTTTCTTCTGTTTTTACACATGGGGCCTGTTTTGTAAAATGACTCATTTATATCCAGTGCAGCTCACAGGTTACAGCCATCAAGGTGTACTTGTAGAGTTGTAAAACTCCCATCTATCTGTAAAAGATCTACTCACAAGTGCTGTTCAGAGGCCACAGAGAGGACAAGCTCTTTTGTGCTTTGTGCTAATGAAGTTATTGATCGTGTTCCTATCTCACATACCTTTGTACCTAATAAATAGGCCATGCTGCGAAGCTGACTTTCTTCCTGTAAATGCCACAAGTGAATAAATCAACTATGAGATGTATTATGCTTTTTAAAACATTAATTGAAGGCCCTTTTGCCTTTATGGTACATGACAGAGTACACAGGAGGTGGAGGGAATGACAAAATGTATTATTTTGCATTTTCCTTGTAAAAAAACGAAAGAAAAGAAAATGAAATTTAGATAATTTATTTCGGAGTTCTTTCCTGAACACACTTCCTATGCTGAAACTATGAAATGCCTCACAGCAGTTTTGTGTAAAATCACATTCCTATTTACGTCATCACTTCCGACAGCTGTCAGAGGGAACATTACAAACATCACTGTAAAGATGGGACGGTTAAACATGTAAGTCACATTTCAAGGACAACTTCAGGCTGCCAAACAAAAGATGGCTTTGAGCAGTACAGCTCTTTAACTGTTCAATGGCTCATTTTTGCCTTAATAATACTTAATGGAATAATTCATTCAAAAAATTTACAATTTTTACCATTTACTCAATCTCATGTTATTCCAAAATAGTTTGACTTAATTTTATGTGCTAAAAAAATCAAAGAAGATATTTTGAGGAACTGTTTTGTCCATAAAATGGAAGTCAATAGGAGCTGATTGGACCCCATTGCCTTTTATTGTACAGACAAAAATATTTCAGCAAATCAGTTTGCAATGACATTAGGGTGAGTTAATGATGCACAGTTTCATTTTTAGCTTAACTATGCCTTTAAGGCCCCTACAATTTTTTACACAGTAAAACACAGCAGTATCTGTTCAGTCTACACTCACCTAAAGGATTATTAGGAATACCTGTTCAGTTTCTCATTAATGCAATTATCTAATCAACCAATCACATAGCAGTTGATTCAATGCATTTAGGGGTGTGGTCCTGGTCAACACAATCTCCTGAACTCCAAACTGAATGTCAGAATAGGAAAGAAAGGTAAGTCATGCAATTTTGAGCGTGGTATGGTTGTTGTTGCCAGACGGGCCGGTCTGATTATTTCATAATCTGCTCAGTTACTGGGATTTTCACGCACAACCATTTCTAGGGTTTACAATAAAGGATGTGAAAAAGGAAAAACATCCAGTATGCGGCAGTCCTGTCGGCGAAAATGCCTTGTTGATGCTAGAGGTCAGAGGAGAATGAGCCGATTGATTCAAGCTGATAGAAGAGCAACTTTGACTGAAATAACCACTTGTTACAACTAAGGTATGCAGCATTTGTGAAGCCACAACACACACAACCGTGAGGTGGATGGGCTACAGCAGCAGAAGACCCCACCGGGTACCACTTATCTCCACTACAAATAGGAAAAAGAGGCTACAATTTGCACAAGCTCACCAAAATTGGACAGTTGAAGACTGGTCTGATGATTCTTGATTTCTGTTGAGACATTCCGATGGTAGAGTCAGAATTTTGTGTAAACAGAATGAGAACATGGATCCATCATGCCTTGTTACCACTGTGCAGGCTGGTGGTGGTGGTGTAACGGTGTGGGGGAAGTTTTCGTGCCAATTGGGCATCGTTTAAATGCCACGGCCTACCTGAGCATTGTTTCTGACCATGTCCATCCCTTTATGACCACCATGTACCCATCCTCTGATGGCTACTTCAAGGAGGATAATGCACCATTTCACAAGGCTTGAATCATTTCAAATTGGTTTGTTGAACATGACAATGAGTTCACTGTACTAAAATGGCCCCCACAGTCACCGGATCTCAACCCAATAGAGCATCTTTGGGATGTGGTGGAACGGGAGCTTCGTGCCCTGGATGTGCATCCCACAAATCTCCATCAACTGCAAGATGCTATCCTATCAATATGGGCCAACATTTCTAAAGAATGCTTTCAGCACCTTGTTGAATCAATGTCATGTAGAATTAAGGCAGTTCTGAAGGCGAAAGGGTGTCAGACACAGTATTAGTATGGTGTTCCTAATAATACTTTAGGTGAGTGTTTACTAGCTTCCTGCCTGAGCCATTATTAAAGATGAAGCCCACTGCTATTTACCAGGCACAACATCGGGAGTCCAGCTGTGATACCTGTTGTGTCCTACCTTCACATTTAAAACGGGCAGTGCGCCACCTGGGCATCCTCAGCTAGCAGAAGCAGAAGGAGGAGGGCACGACAGCTGTCGACAGGCGTAAAATGAACAGCGATTATCCAGACAGAGTGATTTCAGCTCTGCACCGGGGGAAGAAAGGCCGCGTCCCATGGCTGTCAGTGTCAGCACGAGCCAGACTATAATCTCCCTGTCCAGTTCTTGGCTGCGTCTGGGACAGAGCATTACACGCTGGCTTGAAACATATCATCAAACTCTCAGCACTAGCTTTACACAATGGGGTTTGGAAAGACAGGAGCACTACTGGAGCTTAAAGATGCAATGCAATCGAGAAGTGAATTGTGCTATTTAAAACTCTGAAATAAATCCAGGGCTACAAGATATTGGGAAAAAACTGACATTGCAATATTCTGTTTTTCTGCAATATAAAAAGAAACAGGAATTTCCACCCGATGGCATTAATATCTATATTTGGAAATTTTTTGTATTATTCTTCAGTGAGTGTTTATATATATATATATATATATATATATATATATATATATATATATATATATATATATATATATATATATATATATATATATATATATATATATATATATATATATATATATATATATATATATATATATATATATCACTACCTCCCCCCCCCCACCACCACCACCAAAAGCTGAACAATTTAGGGAAAACTGGGTGATCATACTTTTTTTACAAGAACCAACTCAAACTTATTTCAGTAAGCATAAAGTGAAGAGTTAAAAAAAAAAAAAAAAAAAAATCATAGGCCACATATAAACTATATTGCCAAAAGTATTCGGACACCCCTCCAAATCATTGAATTCAAGTGTTCCAATCACTTCTATGGCCACAGTTGTATAAAATCAAGCACCTAGTCCTGCCGACGCTTCTACAACATTTGTGAAAGAATGGGTCACTCTCAGGAGCTCAGTGAATTCAAGTGTGGTAGCGTGATAGGTTGCCACCTGTACAATAAGTCCATTCTTGAAATTTCCTCAATACTAAATATTCCACAGTCAACTGTTAGTAGTATTATAACAAAGGGAAAGCAATTGGTAACAACAGCAACAGAGTGGGGAAAGCACATGCTGAGGCGCACAGTGTGCAGAAATTTCCAATTTTCTACAGTCAGTAGCTACAGACCTCCAAACTTTGTGTGGCCTTCAGATTAGCTCAAGAACAGTGTATAGAGAGCTTCATGGAATGGCCGAGCAGCTGCACCCAAGCCTTACATCACCAAGTGCAGTGCAATGCAATGCAATGCATCGAATGCAGTGGTGTAAAGCAGGCCGCCACTGGACTCTAGAGCAGTGGAGAGGTGTTATCTGGAGTGACAAATCATGCCTTCTCGTCCAACATCAGTGCTTCTAGAAGAATGCTCAAAATAATCAATAAACACACTCCCAGAGTTGAAGCTGTTATAGCGGCAAAGGGTGGGCCAAACTCCATATTAAAAACTACAAATTAAGAATGGGATGTGATTAATGTTCATGTGCATGTAAAGGAAAGGGTCCCAAAACTTTTAGCAATATAGTGTATGCAGTACTTTATTGAGTGAAGTTATGATTTGATATTATATATTACTATTAAGTAAAATTATTAAACAAAATAAGCAATAATTTGTAATATTATTATATTATTTTAATTTACTGTAAAATTACAATACAAATATTTACATCTTAATTTATTTATTTTCAAACAAGTTTTTATTTTTTTACCAGCAAATAAAAATATGTGCTGGCAGTTTCATAATGAAGCATCACTGAAAATGTATCAAACTTTGCATGTGTAAATGCCAAGCTTCGCTCTGAAAACAGCGGCGCATATATTTTTGAAAATAAAGCCAGGTTTGCACTGTACGATTCTGGCCACAATTTGGACGTCTGACACATCCTAAAATATTCCTCTAATCCTAGGCCAAAATCGGAAGTCTTGCCGACAGCCATTTAATAACTGTTGCGATCAAATTTTACCTCTGATGAAATTCTGACAGTGTCCTGCAGTGTGGCTTTTTCTACGACAATTACTACAAAATTAATGCTAGAGATCGTTTTTGTTTGCTAGCCACCATTTCTATTCTACACACAAATGCAGCTATTGGACTATTATAAATGGATCATTATAAATCTTACAGCGTGCACCCAGTTTAAATCGTACCCTGCGCAATTTGAAAATCGCACTAAGCCATATCGCAATATTGATTTTATTTCGATATAACTTGCAGCCCTAAATAAAACTATTTTAAAATACGAAAATGTATTTTATGTCAAACTTAATGTGTCAAGGTGCAAGATATGTCTAATGAGAAATTCCTCAAAAGCCAGAATGACAAGTCTGTCAGAAGATATCCGTGCAGAACAGTCAAAATGCAATAGTGCTCTGAGACATCCTGCGAGTCTCAGGCTTCTGCAGCAATAACACATCTGCTGTAATCAACAGCGGCCTCTGATTAACTCCACAGGGGAGCGCCTGGCAGACTCTATTATCATTCTAACGGCTCATTTGAGATCCCAATCAGTGGTTATAGCACTCAAAACTGAAACACAAATGCATAAATGTATTTTTTACAACAAGAGAAACCATTAATTTATTGAGTCAAACTGTATTTGATAGATGAATGACCAAATAAACACTACTGTTGAAAAGTTTGGTGTCAGTAAGATATTTTTTAAAGAGAAATCAAAGGGCTAGTTCACTCGAAAATGAAAATTCTGTCATTAATCACTTAACCTAATGTCGTTTCAAAACCCTAAGACCTTCGTTCATCTTCGGAAAACAAATTAAGATATTTTTGATGAAATCCGAGCTTTCTGACCCATCCATAAAAAGCCATTTAATTACAACTTTCAAGGTTTAGATAGGAAAGTCATTGTTAAAATAGTCCATATAACTACAGTGGTTCAACCTTAATTTTATAAAGCGTTGAGAATACTTTTTGTGCGCAAAAAACCTTGAAAGCGGTAATTAATTTGCTTTCTATGGAAGGGTCAGAAAGCTCTCGGATTTCATCAAAAATACCTTCATTTGTGTTCCGAAGTTAAACTAAGGTCTTACGGGTTTGGAAAGACATGAGGGTGAGGAATTAATGACAAAATTTTAATTTTTCTGTGAACTAACCCTTTAATGGTTTAATTCAGCAAGGAAGCGTTAAATTAATCAAAAGTGACAGCAAAGAGAGAACATTTATAAGGTTACAACTAAATTATATTTCAAATAAAAGTTCATTTGAACACTCTATTTATCAAAGAGTTTTGAGTTTCCTCAAAAATATTAATCAGCACAACTGTTTTTAACACTGATAATAAGCACCAAATAAGCATATTGAAATGAGTTTTGAAGGATCATCATGTGACTGAAAAATTCAGCATTATTTTATTACAGGAATAAATGACATTTTAAAATAAATTTATTTTACAAAAGTTATTTTTAATTGCAATAATATTTCCCCGGTTTTATTCAAATCAATGCAGCTTTAGAGAGCATAAAAGACTTACTTAAAAAAATGTAAAAATTTACCACGACCCAGAACTTTTTAATCGTGGTGTATGTTTTTTGGTGAAGTGCACCCATTCATAGAAATATAAGTATTAATTTTGTCAATACAAAGAGAGAGCTGTTTTTTTTTTTTTTTTTTTTTAAACATGCATTTATGAGTTATTTTACTTCTTTCATAGCTCCTTCAGATGCTGCCTTCAGAATCAAGTCCTGTCAGTACACAGGATGTTGAATAAATATTGGAATGGCTTTTTTCAGTGCTTCGATGTAGCCAATGGAATATATGTAAATGAAGTGATTGGATTGAAGGAAAAAGAACAGGTGGGCAAGACTTACCACCGCTGAGCAGCTTCATGACCAACCACAGCTCATCCTTCACCACAAATGATGTGTAGTATGACACAATGTTGGGATGGTGACACTGGCTCATCGCCTGAATCTCTTTCTAGAAAAGGGAGAGAGGAAAAAAAGGGAGTGACAATCACTCTTGGTTGACAGTTAACCTGATTTAACCAATATCCTTTCCAACTGATTCAGAGTCTGCACAAATTGGACGAAATCTGATTTCTGCAGGGTTTTTAAAATCCAATTTAGGGCTTTCTATGACCTTTTTTAAGACCTCCACAAATACAATCAATATCGTTTTGGGGCAGGATGCAGATCAATGTTTATGGTAACATCCTAAACCATTAAATGACTGTAAAAACAGATAAACAACTTTACAATTCAAATAGTACAAGTTTTTATAAAAACAAGTTATTTTAGCTGTTAAAACATTTAAGAAAAGGGATGAATCAAAATGATATTTATATTGTCCTGTTTCCCAGGTACATACTAAGTACACTATAAGTACACATCCTGTAAAATAAAGTGCAACCAAAACATGATTATATTAATATTAATTATTATTAATAATATTAAAGTAAAATTATTATTCTACCTTATTATTAAAAATGTTTGAAAGTATATTAGCGTCTTTTAACTTTTGCAACACTGTATACACGGTGTGAAATAAAATGATCAATCTTATTATCGATTAGTTGATCGCCGCACTGGTCTGAACAAAACTGGAAGACGTGCTGAATGAGTACGCAAATAAATCTCAAACAGTAGATAGCGATGATGGAAGTGAAGAAATTCAGTATAGAGGTTTCTCCGGTTACCTCTTTAAACAAAGTAACGCTCGCTGTATCAGGCATTATATGGAGGTCATATAAAAAATTTGCCGGTATGAATGATATACACACAAACAAACAGTCATAAATCATCTACAGTAGATCAAAGCAATTTGCTAGGCATAAATGTGGGCTTTCCAGGGATTGCAAACTGCTCTGAAAGTGTTGTGAGCCTGTAGAAACAAGCAACAGTGCTGCTTTTTTCATTTCGTTTATTTAATGAAGTTTATTACATTAAGCCATTGACTTTCATCATCACATTTAAGACATAAGACATTCATTTTTATGACGTTAAATTATGATAAAACTAGACTTTTAATGACCTGTGGAGACCCTTTTCTTTAGAGGAGTAAACACAGCGTTAAACAAAGGAATCAGTACATGTGCTGGTCGCAGACTGAACCAGCCCTCCATAAGGCATTTACTGTGTATACAGTCACATAGTATGTGGTCCAGAATGCACTGGGCCTCATGGCTTAACCGAATAACTGTGGTGCCTCACAATGGTGCCATTCCAGATCTGGATTAATGTTTAAACATGGGCTTAGTTGCACAAGTTGGCAAATCTTCAGGTTCTGTGCAGATATTTACGCATTTCAGGTGAAATAGTAGTTTTTATTAGCTCAGTCGTATAAGAAGCACCTCCGGCCCCTTTCGCTGACCGCAAAGCACGCACGCACGCACTTTTAAAATAAACATCAATCCAAGGATGCTATAAACACCAAAACACCTTCATCTGACTGCCTTATAGCCTGTTCCAAATAAACAAGGTATGTTACTGTCAATATCCAGTAGAAAAATGGGGCTGCTAGATGGATTTTTTTTAGCAATCGGAGACAGAAGGAAAAACAAGCAGTCTTCTCTATCCCCTGTTTATTCGCTAGTCTTTCCAGTTGACGGAGCAGCTAGGAGAGATTGACAGCTGAGGTAATGTTGGCACTGCGGCCGAATCCATCGCTCTAAACTCTACGAGTCATTTCATGGTGTGGGCTTACTAATGATATTACAAAGCAATTCTGCCATTTCTTTTTAGCTGTCAGGCCCAGTCTTGTTCAATTTGTTACATGCAATCCAAGCAATCAATAAGAGAAACAAAAAAAACTGCAGGCTTAATGCTAATGAATAGCCAAACAAGATATACCTTGTTCATTCCACAACAGTGAAGCTTCATATAGTCTTATGATGCTTGCCAAATATTAAAATGAATGAAGACCAAAGTTAAAGCTATTCTATTTTTTTCTTTTTTCTTTTAAAGGTGAACTATGCAGTATTTTTGCAGTAAAATATCCAAAAACCACTAGGCCAGTGTTATATATTTTGTTCAGTTGAGTACCTACAATATCCCAGAAGTTTCCAACTATTTGTAAATTGTGAGAAAATTGCTATTTTAACAAAGGACAGGGACGTTGCAGCATTGCGTTTGAGGGAGTCGCCTGTCAATGGCGTCATATCTGCGTTACCCTCGGTTTCGGCTTTTATTTGGCAGGAGCGCTTTACTCTTAGCAGTGTGAACAAGTGAACGCACGGAGTAACGTCATAACATTGTTTTGAACACACTTAAATGTATCTAATATGATAAACAGAGCTACATTACCTCAAAATCATAACCGGAAGAGCGGATCTGTGCAGGCGCTCGCCGAATGTGTCCCGTCCCGTCATAATAAAAGTCCCGGTATTCGCGAGGCGGGTATTTGTTTAACAATCGCTCCAGCAGCTGTGCTCAGGTCCATAACACTCGGTCCTGCTCTGCTTTAGACTACAGTAACGATAATAACCGCATGCATGAACGTGATTTCTGCCCGAGTCCTATTTTCCACCGGCTGTGATGAGAAGACCACATCTCCCAAGATGCTGCGCTCACACATTGCATCATCAAACTACGATTTGTTTTGAATAGGCGCCCTCGAGTGGACGGAAAGCTCCATAGTGCACCCTTAAATTATTTTGAAAATAATTTCTGGTTACAATTTACTATATTGTTTTATTTATTAACATTAACATGATCTAACAATGAACAATACTTCTAGAGCATTTATTAATCTTTGGTAAAGACGGCTAATGTAAAGCGGCCGATCCAATAAAGATGGGGCTTCATAGAGACAGGAACTAAATAGAGCATTAATGTCAGACTGCAAAGAGAGGTGTTGATATAATGTAAAATATGTGAAAAATAAAGTGTATTTTGAACAATCAAGCATGAAAATGATGGGTTACTTAAAGGGGTGATGAATTGAGAAATCATCGGAAGTTAAAAGAAACCCAAAAACGACATGACGGTGAGTACACGATGACGGAGTTTACATTTGTGGTACATTTGTAAATTTGTGTTTGGGTGAATTATACCTTATAAACAGGCCTATTGCAGCAAGTTGAGACTTGGATAAAACAAGTCTATATCGCGAATCATACCGTTTCCATCAACGATACTGCCACATTTTATATCGTGATACATCGGTAAACGATATATTGTTAAACCCCTAATTTGCAGTTATAGCCACGATTGGGCCGCCCAAGTAATAAAAAAAATTCCAAATAATTGCGGGTGGATGAGAGATAAATGATTGTATTTGTTTGATAAAGACACTTTGCGAGCCTTGTGGGCGAATCATTCCAGTTGCCTTTTCTCCACATTAGAGGTTTTCAAAACAATTCCTCAGGTGTAATGACTGGAGAGCCGAAGCTCATTATAATACGCAAAACTGTTACCCAATCATAGCAGTGGGCGTTTACTTCCAAGTCTTCAATGCGGCACTCCCAAGAGCTAGTCTCAATACCAGGTTACTAGAAAATAATCTATTACTTATTCATTTTTATGTTTTTGAATGTAAAAACCATGCGGATGTCATAAGTTGACCTCAGACAATAGTATAAAAAATAAAACGAACCCTTTAACGTAATCATGGGTTCTTTGATAACAGAGTGGTGTTTCACTATAGGAGTCGCTTTGGCCGTGACCAGCTACGTAAGCTCCTGTGACACGTCGACCCCAGTCGAAATCATATCGGAGAGATTTATTCCTGATCCTGTGCGAGGAGGGTAGAGTTGGTAAAACATCTCACTCTGGATCTTATCAAGGAACCCAGGACTACGTTAAGTAACCCATCATTCTTTTTATAACTTTGCTCTGTGTTTCACTATGGGAGATACAGACCACTCCCAGATTAGGTCCTGACCTTCTGGCTCCTAAATCATTTAAAGATCACTTCGATGACTGACATCACAGAACTTCTAGGTATTTTGCTGCCGATGTGTGAACGTCTCTTACGGATAAAAAGCCATAACGTTGCTTGTGTGAACAGCATATTTGTTTTTTAACGGTAAAGTAATTCTGGTACTTTACCGGTATTGCTGTGTGAAAGGGGCCTATGACTGACGGGGGCAGACCCGCTGCACTCAAATTCCACCTCTCACGGGCAAAGCCCAAAGAGCTATTCTGTCTGGGTGAGGACGGTAAATTAAAGTAACTTTTTTTTTTTTTTTTTTTTACTTTGATTTAAGTTAAGGGACAGATTGCAGTCCCCTCCAATATTTAGATAAAAATGTAATAAGAAAACAGGCCATTTCAAGTTCTTGAAAAACAACTTATGGCATTTGAACTTTCCAAGTTGAGTCCTCAAATGACCCATTGAACATGAGCCACACTTTCCACTGACCCAAAAAATAAATTTACAAGTGCAACCATGTATGCAGTGCACACAAAGCTCTTCCCGTGCCAACACTGCAGGGACACTGACACCCCAACAGTGGACCACTGGGTATGTCCCACCCCTCAGCCCCAAAGCTGGATTCAATTCAACAATTTAGTCAGCTTTGGCTGGCTCCACAAAGGCTGCGTCCAGTTCCACGATAGACACCAGGTTGAGGGCGTATGAAAACAATAACTAACAGGACGGTCTTTGGACTATTCAATGACTAGCGCTCCATCTGCATTCTCACAGTAGTAGCCGAGGGTCATCTCAGCGTGGCTGGCCGATGTCTACCCGAGAGAGACAAACACAATAGCCTAAGCAGGGAGGGTGACATCAAGAGACTGTTTGCCACCCGATTCATGTGCGTCCAGAGGACAATGAGCAAAGAAAAGCACTGAGACTCTTTGTCTGCGGTTATGTCACTGCCTTTCTGCCACTACGCCCAGTGGAAAAAACACTTTCCTTCTTCCTCAGGCCAAATGTCTCACTCAATATATGATGTTCTACAATATACATTTCAATTTGCATTACATTGACGTTAAAGCCTGGGGTAAATATTTTGTCATTTTGATTATTTAGTCTAAATCTTAAACATCAAAACTATCCACACACCTGTTGCTTTTGCTTCAACATATTTACTTAACCTTGACCCACTGATATTCTCACAGTAGCTTCATCACTTTATGACTATCCCCTTACATTGCCCCTGCCCCTAAACCTACCCATCACAGGAAAAATTCTGCATTTTTACTTTCTCAAAAAAACTCATCCTGTATGACTTATAAGATGTTTTTCTCATGGAGACCTAAAAATGTCCCCACAAGGACAAGGATTTCGATTATTGGCATCTTTGTGGGGACATTTTGTCCCCATAACGTAGGGATTACCAGCCCACACACACACACACACACACACACACACACACACACACACACACACACACACACACACACACACACACACACACACACACACACACACACACACTCTCGCTCTCTCGCTCTCTCGTTCTCTCTCTCTCTCTCTCTCTCTCTCTCGTTCTCTCTCTCTCTCGTTCTCTCTCTCTCTCTCTCTCTCTCTCTCTCTCTCTCGCTCTCTCTCTCTCGCTCTCTCTCTCTCGCTCTCTCTCTCTCGCTCTCTCTCTCGCTCTCTCTACCAACACGCTACAAGATAAATCAGATTAAAACAGATCAGCAGGATTTTTTGCTGATTCACTTTCAGAAAAACACAATCTTTTCTTTTTTCCTTTTTTTTTAAAGAACATTTAATTGAAGTATTAAATTACATTAGGTACATCGCTTTCATCAGGGAAACAAAACTCATTTACATAAATTTCAGATATCTTAATGAAAGAAAATTATGGAAAAAAAATATCTATCTATATAAATCTGATATTGAATAATACTAATACTAATACTAATAATAATAATGAATAACTTTGACTATAACTGCAATTAATTAATTAAATAAATAATTTGGATCATTTTTACAGCTCGTACTGATTCTGTATAATAATATAAAATAATATAATATTGAATGTTAATAACAACAACATCGACAGCTATTACTACTACTACTAGTAGTAGTTCTGGCACAATATGGCTGCCGTCGCAATAATCCAGGTGGATGCTGCACATTGGTGGTGGTTGAGGAGATTCCCCCTTCTATGTAAAGCGCTTTGAGTGCCTAGAAAAGCGCTATATAAATGTACTAATTATTGGGGCGAAACTGCTCATAACTCCAAGACCGTTGGCCGTAGCCTCAAGTGCCTTATATCATTGGAATCCTTGGCTCAAGATGGACCAGACGCATGCCTCGGATTGGCTCGCCCTTCACGTGCCAATTTTGAGATTTTTATTTTTATTTTTTAAACCTACATTTGCGAACTACTCCCAGGTTTTTTCCCTGATCAGAACCAAACCACTGCAGAAATGTTCTTTGGAGAGAGACTATTAATAAATACAAAAGAAATTTGAAATTTCGATGGATAGTTGCTAAGGGGAACCAAAATGTTCAATGTCTCCGGGGCCACTTTTACTAAAATGACTATAACTTTTGAACGGAATCAGATATTTTCACTAAACTTGTTTCACATGTCTATGAGCTCAAATTTAGGTCACAATAAAAAAATCGCGACGATTGACCACTTGGTGGTGCTATAATGTGAAAAAAAACCTTAAAATAACAATAACCACGCGACTGCTAGTCCGATTAACCTGAAATTTGGCATGCAGTGTCTTGGTCCAAGGTACTATGTATGTCTATGAGGACATTGGCATATCTCAAAAAACATGGCCGCAATAGGCCAATGAAGTTTGAGCACCTATTAGACAAGGTTAACGGAGGCCGATAGGAACGAAACTTGATGGGCATGTTTGACTCATGATCCTAAAGGGCTGTAAAAACTTTGAAAGGCATCGGCCACTTTTGGTTGCACCCTTCCACAAAATATGCCTATCACTTAATAGATCCTCTAATACTGGACAACTTTGCCTCTAGAACCATTGCTGTCAATCAAATCGTTCATTAAATATTTGCGATTATGTTAAAAATTTACTTTTGCAAACTGGTCCCTGTTTTTTTGCCCAATTGGAACCAAACCAGTCTAGGATAATTCTCTGGCCTCTCTAGATCAATAATTATCGAAAAAAAGTTTTGCATTTGGATGGCTATAACAGGTTCATTTACAAAAGAGGTGTGGCAAAATACACTCAAAAGCCTATAAATCCTTAGGAAAAACTCAAAACTTCACGAAACATGTTTGGTATATGTGACATAACATGCCAAAGAAGCATGCAAAGTTTTATGGAGATCAGACAATAGGTGGCACTATAACTGTTAAAAAGCTTTAAAGCAATGCATTTCCTATGGTAAATTGCCTGTATTGGCTGTAAATGGTCTTTTCCATCTATTATAATGTTCAAATTATTTGTTAGATCTGCTCATTCTGACAATCTAGGTCAATAATTATCAAAAAAAAAAAAAAAAAACTTTTGCTATTGGATGGCTATAAAAGGTGCATAGCAATATGTGATTTTGACCAAGTGTCCCTGAAAGCCTTTAACTCCTCTATTAATGTTTAGATCTTCTCAAAAAGAAGTAAGTACATGTGACATATGACTCCAACATTTCATGGAGAGTGGGCTATAGATGTAGCCTGACAAGCCAGACCCACATCAAGATGTTTGGTCTGGAAACTCACCATAGACGGGGCTCAATCCGAGGGGCGGGATAAACGGTTGTCTTTCAAACTCCCTCTGCACGCCATAGGATAGCGCTACAACCAACCAGAGCAACGAAGGTGAAGCAGAGCTCGCTGACTGATTAAACATTCGCCGTATCCTGTCAGCAAAACTCCGAACACATCTTCCCTTTTTAAGAATGACTTCAGTGCCGTTCTTTGTCCTTTTCTCAGAGAAAAGCTTAACTCCAAGTCTTCCAGAGTCGCGGTCAAAGCTGATTCGAAAGACCGCCGCCGTTCGCCAGTTTCTGTGTTTACTAGAAGCACGCAAACGCAACTCGGCCGTCGTCATTATGGCCCCGCCCACCGACTCTATACACGATGTGATTGGTCCGGCAACAGTTAGGGGAATACAGCTCAGAAGAGTATTGAGAGTTGCTAGACGACACTTGCGGTCAGATTAAATTTGCTGCCGCTAGGGTGCGTCTAGATTTCTAGGCTACTATAGATGCCTCTATAACAGGTAAAAAGGTTTCAATGTGCCAAAGCTTTATTCCTAAAATTGCAATAAAGCCACCAGAGGGCAGCAGAAGACCACTCATTGGTTCATTCTGCTCACTAAGCATATATAAAAATTATAAAATCATATAATTGCAAATCACATTTTGTCAATATTTACCGATTCATTTGTTAATTTGATGTATGTTTTTTACAAGAATATTACATGACAATAAAAATAACACCTGAAAATATGTTTTAACCCTCTAGGCGCCACAGTTGAGTTGACTCGACAAGATGCGGCACTGAATAAAACGGCCGATTTTGTCAAATAGGATGTCAAATTTCCTCCCCTCCCCTCCACTAGATGCTAGACATGTCATACTTCATCCCTGACTCAAAAAAACATCATGAATCTACACAAAATCTTCGAGCAAGAGCACATTGAATCAGTGCGAACAAAAGCGGAGCTGGTGTGCGAGTGAGCCGTTTTATCATAGCATTGTCAATGTCAGCCAGTATTTGCATTCGATTATTAGCCTATTACTATTATTATTTTCTAATGGCATCAATAAAGCTTACCCGCAATGAAGTGTTGGGTCTTCCATTCGCGGACCCTGATTCTGAAGGGGAATATCAGATGACAGTGATTTTGAAAGTGAAACTAACCCTTATGTTACACTAAGCACAAACGGTGAATCCTTTGCCCAGTGTAGATGGTCCTTTGCCCAATGTCAGTGGCGAGAACAATGTTTCCCGGGGTCGGAGTGTTCATCGCAAAGTTAGCAGGTGTATTAGTGTTGTGTGGAACGAGACACGGCCGCGGGAGATTTTTACCGTGCTCACCATGAAGCACACGTTTTGTCCATGTTAGACGAGGTCGAAGTATTCATTAGACAGTTTGGAGGCACTTGGAATAAGCAACGTGTTACCTATCATTTATTTAAAATATCTATATCTGCAAAGAAAATGTGTATGTGAGTTAACATGTTTGAGGGCATTCACTTGGAAAATGTGCCCATTAATGATAAACAGCCATTTCTAATGAGTGGTTCTCTGCTGCCACCTGCTGGTTAAAAAAAGTCATTTTGACATACTACCTACTTGTTGTTCTATAATTCATATTTAGAAATTATAAAACACCTATTATAACATTTACAATTACATTTTGTCAAATTTGATCAATTAATTTTTATTTACGCAGTGGTATGGACAATTCTGCCAAAAAGATGGTATGATTAATGTGTAAAACTGACTACAAGACTAGGAGTAAGCATTTTGTTACTAATAATTTATTTAAAATATCTATATGTAAAACAGATGTGTGTCTGTCTGTCTGTCTCTGTCTCTAATTATTTTGCTGCTGAAAGGCCTTAAATGCAAAAGACCTTAACTGTTTAAAGGCCTTAAATGCTTGAACCGCGCAAAATGCTGCTTGCAGCTTTAATTATTATTATTATTATTACTACCAATAATAATAATAATAATAATAATCCAGAATATTAGAATTATTAGACAACAGTAATTTATATATTTTTTACGTTTGGTCCACTTGCATAAATTAATTACTGAATTAAGTAAAGACATTATTAAGTATGGACATCTGACCATTTCACAATTTTAATTTTCAATGTAATTTTGATTACATTTAACAAATGATTATGATAAACATTTAAGATACGGCACTGCTTTCATATGGTAATATAAATATAGTAATACTGAATAGTAATAATATTAAAGAATATTCAATGTAATTTTGATTAACATTTAACAAATTATTATGATAAACATTTAAAATACTGCACTGCTTTCATATGGTAATATAAATATTGTGTAATACTGAATAGTAATAATATTAAAGAATATTAAGTAATATTTCATAAAGATCATATAACAATTTTGAATTCATTTGGATAAACTATGTAGCCCAAACCATCATATTCAGGCTGACATCTGTGGATCTATATTATGCAGGATAGTTTGAATATATTGTATATACGAGTGACACGTTCCTAGGCAGCTAATCCATCTAGGAGAAATGCAGCACATTTAAACACCGTCATCTGATGGGCAATTGGCAGACACTGAAGTCATGTGATTTCAGAAGGCCTTGGCGAGGTCTTGTCATGTCCCCGTAGAATAAACGCCGCAGTGGTACACAGTGGGTTCACTATAGATTCAGCTTGACGTCAATGGCACTGACAGGATCTCAGCTCAGTCAGAGAGGAAAATTGTTCCTCCCACCACAACAGTCACATGGCTTCTGCGTTGTGACTTGTTTGGATTGTCCTTTTCTTTTTCACAGCAATTGGGATGCATGTTGGGAAGAACTAAAGCATGCTATACACCAGCAAATTGGCCTGATCATAAGTGAAATTGACCCAAACCTCGAAGGAATTTTCTCAGAGTGCATCCCTTGATGCAATTTACACGCAATAGCCGGCTGCTGCTCCCGCTCATTACAGGAGCAATCTGGCTTTAATTTAATGCCTCCTCTGAGTTTAAGAGAGCGCTCAGCAGATCATAAAGGCAAGGAAAGCATCAGAGGAAACCTGAACTGCAAAATTTCCATGTGACCCTAACTTTACAAGAATCTCCTGTTAACTTTCACTCAAGTCATTCCCAAGGGTTTACTTCAGTTCAGCTGGAAGAAAGTCTCCATTTACTGATTTTTCTTTATAAAGAGGGCAGGACTAGTGATAATATCCCTAATGACTTCTAATTCCTCTGTTAGACACCTGGATATGGGAAAAACTGAGTTTCTGGTAGCCTCCCGCGGAGAGCTTAAATCAAGAATATGCGCTTTCCCAGTGAGCGACAAAATCGGCTCCGCCTCGTCACGAGGAACAAAAGTATGACCTTTTGAGCTCCTTGAGGAGTTGACAGATGAAATTAATAAGATGGGAATGGGAAAGGATTTGTGTAGAAACTTGAGGACTCAACTTGAACTTGACAAGAATCTAACAAAAACGAAGAAACTTTCAAAGCAAACCTGTAGATCATTTGCTCTTTTTCCGAAACAAGGACTTAATTTGTTACAACGTTACATTTTCATCTAGGATTGGTTCACAAGGCAACATTTCAAATCATACCAAAATTGATCAGTGCAGAGTAGACGCACACACTTATACAAATCTAGCATTAATTCCCGCTCCGACTGATAAATTATATATATTTAATTATATATATTATGATCACTTATATCACGTATGATCAGGCCATTATATATATATATATATATATATATATATATATATATATATATATATATATATATATATATATATATATATATATATATATATATATATATATATATATATATATATATATATATATATATATATATTGTATAAATACATATAAATACATATATATATAAATATATATATATATATATATATATATATATATATATATATATATATATACATACATACATACACACTAACCTAAAGGATTATTAGGAACACCTGTTTAATTCTCATTAATGCAATTATCTGATCAACAAATCACATAGCAGTTGATTCAATGCATTTAGGGGTGTGGTCCTGGTCAACACAATCTCCTGAACTCCAAACTCAATGTCAGAATGGGAAAGAAAGGTGATTTAAGCAATTTTCGTGGTATGGTTGTTGGTGCCAGACAGGCCGGTCTGAGTATTTCACAATCTGCTCAGTTACTGGGATTTTCACGCACAACCATTTCTAGGGTTTACAAAGAATGGTGTGAAAAGGGAAACATCCAGTATGTGGCAGTCCTGTGGGGAGAATTAGCCGACTGATTCAAGCTGATAGAAGAGCAACTTTGACTGAAATAACCACTCGTTACAACTGAGGTATGCAGCAAAGCATTTGTGAAGCAACAACACGCACAACCTTGAGGCGGATGGGCTACAACAGCAGAAGACCCCACCGGGTATATATATATATACAAGATCATTTATAATGATGAAGTTAGAGTGAGAATCCAGGCTTTCGTCTGGACAGTATTCTTGCAAAGCACGGAGAAGAACCATTACACATTTTAAGATGAAGTGTAGCTCTTTGGTGTTTACTACTGCTTCTATAACACATTTACAGTTAGAATTTATGATACCGATTGGTTCATTGTTCTATTGAGTCGGATGGCTTTCCCACCTCAACCAAACCGCTTCAGAGTTAGTTTTTTAATTAGGATGAAGTTTTATATTAGTCAATGTTGTGATTCACACAGAAGTGAAGAGGGAAATTCTGAATAGGAAATAAAAACTCTGGCATAAAACTGGGAAACAACACAGGGACTCCCTTTGGTCCAGTTAATAATGGTTTAGGCAATCTGGAAATGGTGGAATCCATGTGTTAGCTCTTTTCCTCACGTTCTGATTCTCTGACACACTCTGCACCCTTATACTACTGTTCAGAAAAAATTTATACTTTTATTTAGCAAGTATTTTTTCATGATGCATTAAATTAATCAAATGTGGCTTTTACATTTTTACAAAAGATTTCCATTTCAAATAAATGCTGTTCTTTTGAACTTTCTATTAATCAAAGAATCCAGAAAAAAATGATCACAGTTTTCACAAAAACATTCAATTCGATTAATTGGGGCCTATCAGGTACAGTAAATGGCTAATTTTCTAAAGGAAAAAATCTCTCTGAACTAATGTTATATGCTATACAGGGAATCCAAGTTGGTACATCACTATAATATTAAATGTTCAAATGAAGTAATTTGTAGGCTACTATTTAAATTGCAAATATGGAAGTTTTTATAATAATATTGTTACATATTTAATGACAATTATGTTTTTACTCGTTTATATATGTCATAAAACAACAGATTTATTTAACACATTTTATATATTTAAGAATTCAATAAATATGTAATATAGTGCATATATTTAGCAAAAAAATTTTTTTTTTACTTAAATTGTACTGTACCTTTCAACATACCTTCCGATGTTCATTCATGTTTATATTTATTGCTGTAACTAGTAGAAAAGTGGATAGGATGATCAATTCAGTGTCTACAGTTAAATGTACACTGTGTAGATTTTAGCGGCATCTAGTAATGATAATAATTCGTTACATTTATATAGCGATTTTCTGGGCATTCAAATCGCTTTACATGGAAGCGGGAATCTCCTCAACCACCACCAATGTGCAGCATCCATCTGGATGATGTGACGGCAGCCATATTGTGCCAGAACGCCCACCACACACCAAATGATTGGTGGAGAGGAGACAGTGATGAAGGCAATCGTATATATATTGGGATGATTAGAAGGCCATGATGAACTGGGTCCAATGGGCAAATTTGGCCAGGATACCAGGGTTACACCTTCTTCTTTATCTATGGACATCCTGGGATTTTTAATGACAGTCAGGACCTCAGTTTAACATCTCATATGAAGGACGGTGTTTGGTACATTATAGTGTCCCCTATACTGGGATGTTAGGAGGGGTTAGCGCCCCCTGTTGGCATCACTAACACCTCTATCAGCAGCAACCTGGCTTTCCCAGGAGGTCTCCCATCCAGGTACTGACCAGGCTCAGCCCTGCTTAGCTTAAGCAGGAAACCAATCTTGGGCTCCAGGGTGATAAGGTTGCTGGCTAGCGTTTTTGGAGTTGAGGCTGTGAATTGCAACCACCCACCGCCCACCCCTCTCTTTTGAAGCACATCGAGAAGCTACGGAGCCCGACACAGGACAAACATGTCGTCGTCTGAGACAGCAGAGAGTAGCTAGCGCTCTGTAGAGAAGTTTGTCCATTTAGGGATACAGTAGAAACATGACGGTGCAAAAATGGCCACTTCACTATAAGGGGACCAGCGGTGATGGAGATAGAAATGGCTTATTTTAAGGTAATAAAAACATAACGGTTTATTATGTAAGGTCTTTATATCCCACTAAAAACATAGTTATGTATAGATAGATAGATAGATAGATAGATAGATAGATAGATAGATAGATAGATAGATAGATAGATAGATAGATAGATAGATAGATAGATAGATAGATAGATAGATAGATAGATAGATAGATAGATAGATAGATAGATAGATAGATAGATAGATAGATAGA
The DNA here is from genome assembly GCF_024679245.1 of Pseudorasbora parva. Taxonomy (NCBI): domain Eukaryota; kingdom Metazoa; phylum Chordata; class Actinopteri; order Cypriniformes; family Gobionidae; genus Pseudorasbora; species Pseudorasbora parva. Next base: position 15,915,442 of record NC_090195.1, on the reverse strand, counting down.
TAGATAGATAGATAGATAGATAGATAGATAGATAGATAGATAGATAGATAGATAGATAGATAGATAGATAGATAGATAGATAGATAGATAGATAGATAGATAGATAGATAGATAGATAGATAGATAGATAGATATTTTTACAGAATTTGAAAGATGCGACTCTGATTTATATCAGAAGCAACAAAGCTTATTGCGATTTATTGAACGGAAGGCGTTGCTGTCGGGCGGAAACCTCATATCTCCAAAAAAACTACTTTTCAGGAAATTATTATTTATTTTATAAATAAACACAGTGTTGTATTTGTGGCTTTATATGTGACTGGTCAGGCACTTGCCACTTGACAACATTTGAACAACATCAATCTTAAATTTAGTTGCTACGTTTTTGACCAACAAATGTAAGATATATGCGTATATGAAAATAATAATTTCATAAATCACTTTGATTAATGAAAAAAAATACAGATTATAAAAAAAATGATACACAAGGTTTCCGCCCGACAGTATCGATATGTAAAATTCTGTTCCCATTGTCTAAAGACACATACCAAATGTTAATAAGCTCTGTCCATCCATAACATTACAAAGCGTAGTCATTATTCACTGACAGCTCATAAAAGGTGTTGGCATTTATGAGCCATGACTTATTGAGTTGTATTTCTCATATGCAGCCTTTAAATGCTGCACAGATGGGATCCTGTCCAACAGGTTTCATACTTTTAACTCTTTCCCCGCCACTGACAGAAATTTCCGTCATTTGTGAGAAACCGCTTCCCCGCCACTGATTCCCGTGTTTTCACTGTTACACAGTAGGAGCGCTATTACACATCTTCTGAAAGAATACCGAATCTCCTGATCATAACACATGCAAAGATGAACAAGTGATATAATATGTAATCATCATATGCATATTTGAAACCTTTGTGAAAATGATCAAAAACGTTTAGAAAAAGGGAAAAAAAACATTGGCGGGAAAAAAACAGAGTTAAGCAGAACATGTTAAAGGGATACTCCAACGGGTTTTCATATTAAACTGTTATTCCCTTAACTAAAACGAGTTGATGCACGAGTTGATGCTTAATCTCTCTGACGCGCGGTGACGATCTGATAGCATTTAGCTTAGCCCACTAAGCCCAGTTCATTCACTATGGTACCAAACAGAGATCAAGTTAGAAGCGACCAATCAACTCCACGTTTCCCCTGTTTAAATACTGTTACACAAATAGTTGAACGATCAAGTATGATGACATAAAATAAAACATGCCGCTTTTCTTAGCGGGTTAAAATGGAACTATAATGTATGGAGGAATAGCACTTCTAAAAGTACTTTGACTCGGTGCAGTAAAAAGTCACACCTGAAAAATAACACAGTTTAATTTGAAAACGCAGTGGAGTATCCCTTTAAGCAGGACATGTTAAATTCTTATAAATGTCTCTTACCCCAATTTGACATGAATAGAATTCACAACTCATGTTACTTTCATGCTAATATCCATTTGCTACATGCTAATATCTTCAAATGCAACAGACCAAAAACAACAAGTGTCATTTAAATATGAGCTAACAAGTTCCATACCAGGAGCTCATCCATGCTTGTCTGACATTTTTCCAGATTGATGCGTTTGATGGCGACCTTCTCCTTCCTGGGCACACAGTAGGCAGCCTGGACCACAGCTGTAGCTCCGCTCCCTGAAACACACAAGAATGCTTTAAGTCACGACAGACAGGAGAATGAAGAGAAGACGAAACTCACTGTTCTAGACTGACAACTAATACATTTCACTAACAAAACCCTCTTAAACTCCTGAAATCGTCTTACACATATGGCTTGACACTATGCACACTCTTAAAATAAAGGTCCAAAAGGGGGTTTTCACAGCAATGTTAGAAGAACCATTTTGGTTCCGCGAACCTTTCAGTGAACCTTTTTTTTCTTACACCGTGTCTGCACTGGACATGAGCAGCTGTATTTTTTGTCAGAAGTCCAGAAGTACAGTAACTTTAATAGTATTATAAAAAAAGATTCTCTTACACTTACAGGACAAAGAAATTATAATAAGTTACTACATTGGAAATAAAAACAAAGCCAATAATAAGAACTCTAACTGTCCCAACAATTTCTGCAGACAAACAACAATATAATGGCATAATAAAAATATCTGAATGAACTTAGTAGAATGATAAAATAATTAGGGCTGTCAAAAAAACAAACATTCATTTCTGGGAGGCAGTAGGGCTTTCATAATGTGCAAATAAAAAACTTAGAGGGGAAAAATCAACTGACAGCTCTACCTCAAATAGAGAAAGCTGATATTGCAGAAACATCACAATATATTATATACACAATATAACACAGTGTTAGTTCACCCAAAAATGATGAGTCAATTAATGACTCACCCTAATGTCGTTCCACACCCGTAAGACCTTCGTTCATCTTCAGAACACAGTTGAAGATATTTTATATTTAGTCCGAGAGCATATGCAAGTGTATGCACACTATACTGTCCATGTCCAGAAAGGGAATAAAAACATAATCAAAGTAGTCCATATGTGACATCAGTTGGTTAGTTAGAATCACTTGAAGCATCGAAAATACATTTTGGTCCAAGAATAACAAAAACTACGACTTTATTCAGCATGGTCTTCTCTTCCCTGTTTGTTTTCAATCCTCAAATAAAGATTCAAACGGTCATGAATCAGGGGCGGCAGTGGCTCAGTGGTTCATGTAGGTTGTCTACAAACCAGAAGGTTGGTGGTTCAATCCCCGGTTCCACTTGACCAAGTGTCGAAGTGTCCATGAGCAAGACGCCTAACCCCAGCTGCTCCCGATGAGCTGGATGGCGCCTTACATGGCTGACATCGCCGTCGGTGTATGAATGGGTGAATGTGAGGCAAAAATGTAAAGCGCTTTGGATAAAAGCACTATATAAATGCAGTCCAGTCCATTTACCATGAATCAGCGGATCGCTTCATGATTCGGATCGCCAGTGTCACGTGATTTCAGCAGTTTGGCAGTTTGACACACGATCCAAATCATGAATCAATCCGCTGATTCATGACGTTTGACATTAGGGTGAGTCATTAATGATATCAATTTATTTTTTGGGTGAACTAACCCTTTAAAGGCACAGCTAAAAGCATAACGGCTTTATGAGTTTTTTCAGTTAAGTTAAGTCTATATAAAATGTTCAAATAATGCCTTTTAATAAATGTTGATATTTGTTATAATACATGTTATAATTACTCATTTAATCTTCAAAAATTGAAAACAAAAAATCACTTAATAGGACATCAGCAGTGTTAGTATCGGTGATACAGGTCATAATACTTAGATGAGAAAAAAATTGCATTAAATAAATATTATAAATAAACAACAACTTTATTTTGTTTCCACATGGAGATTCAATGTGAAAATATGTATTAAAAATATATTACATGCATTAATTCCTGATTACAGAAAAATTTGTTTATGATTAGGGCTGTGCGATATTGAATAAAAATGCAATATGCAATATATTGTTAAATAATGCGATATTCAATATGCGATACGATATTGCTATTAGTGTGTAAAATCTATTTAAATTATATTTAAAAAAATATATTTTAAAACTGAGAATGACACCATTTATATGTTTCACATTCTCTCTGGGAAAAGAAAGCATCGCTACAACTTCTGAAAGTGACTGGCAGTGTTGAAGCATAAATTTGTCACAAATCAGATAATATAATTTTAACATAAATGATTGGTGTGTGTGTCAGACAGCGCAACATTTGCAAGGAGTTGTTTTTCACAAGTTATTGCATTTAATAACTCTTTTTAACATCAAGCAAGTCACATAAGTAGCAGTCTTGAGCCCAGTCTATTCTCTGCGTTCCGTTGCGATATGCGTATTGCGATATGTACATTTGCGATATTTCGATATATTGCACAGTCCTATTTTTATTTTTATATTTATTTTTTTTAATCATCTGAAAGAAAAGAAAAAAGATATATTTATTTAAAACTATTAATAGTATTAATCAAAAATATTGATATTAAAAATATTACAGTTTAATATGTTATATTACAAATGTTATACTTTGTTGTTGTATGAATGACAATGGAATATAACAGTGTCAAAAAGCAGAACTGCAATAATGAATGGTTCCACATACTGGTTTTATCAAAGAGAATTGCTCATTAAAAACAATAGCATCTATCTCTAGCCATTACACTAACTCCCTGGGAAAGTGTTAGAGAAAGCCTGACAGCTAAATGCTAAATCAAAACATTCCTCTGCCACTGCAGCATTGAACATTTATTCGAGAAGACTTAAATCCTAACAGACTATAAGTCAAAGGATTTGAGAGCTATACTTGGCTTTCAACTTTACTGCAGAGGTTAATCTCCAGAGTGCTTTAATGAGGTTCTGCTCATGGCACAGGAGAGAAAGCAGACAAGACACTTCTGCAGACAGTTATCCTTGAGAACGCAAGGTTGTCCTGGTCCACGCATCCTGAATAATAGAAGACAATGCTCCATGGGCGCCGAGACCCTCGTAAATCAGCAAGCACCTATGTTTCCACGGCGAGCTGAATATAAATGACATATTATTTGTGCTGGTATGAGCCAAAGAGAATTTTTTAATCATCTTTAATCAACTTCTCGAACTCCATATGGCCTATTAATAACAAAGTCCTCATTGTTTAGCATTTTGATTGCACCAGCAAGGCACCATGGATTAGAGGGACAAATCTGACAACAATTCTCATTTTCTGAACTGGTTTGACTAGTTTGTGTACAGCCAGATACATTCATTGGAGAATTTAAACCACAATGATGAGACCGAACTGAAGTAGCACAGCTAAAATGTTACTAAAATGTGCTGACAGTGATCCCATTAATCACATCCTGGCCTTATCATGGCCCCCAGACGGATGTTGGTCCCCAGCATGGCCCTCACAGTGCAGCTGTGAATACCACAGGTCACCCGTGATATTCAATATTCATCAATCTTGAGCAATATCTGAGACCCTATGCTATACATTAAAGGAGCAAAGAGCACCAGATGGAAAAAAGATTCAGTTGCTTGTGCCAACAGCATGAGTCTAAGTGTAAATTCCTACAGAGAAACAAACAATCGGTTGTTAGGGATGATTCAGGAAAGACTGTACTAAAGTTGAGCATGCACGTGTTAAGAAAAAATATTTCATTAGGGTAATTTTTGTTTTAGCTGGCATGAAACAGAAGTTGCAATAGTCTTTACTTCCCTAGTGTGACGTATATCCAAGTAAAATGGCTTCTCAAAACGAACTTTTTTTTTTTTTAGGAGAAATAAATACCTTTGGGAATTGATTGGATTGTTATGCTATTGCTGTGATCTCATGCGTCAGTAAACATATCATCAGAGAAGAGTGAATTAAAAAATATAAATGCTAACTGCTGCAATAGTCCATTAAAAACAAGAATTGTCCATTTTAATTTCATGTCGATAAATATCAGCATTTAACTGCGCACACCCATTTTCCCTAGGCATTAATTTATTCAGATAATTAACAAAAACACAAACTAACTTTACATACACATAAAAGAACAACAATGATTTCATTTAATTAGTAAAACAACATCACTTCTAATTTCTCATTTGTGCATCCTCATTTCCCTTCTTTGCGTCTCAGCTCCAACCTTAAAGATTTAGTTCACCCCAAAATGAAAATTCTATCATTATTGACTCACCCTAATGTCGTTCCACACCCGTAAGACCTTCGTTCATCTTCAGAACACAGTTGAAGATATTTTATATTTAGTCCGAGAGCGTATCCAAGTGTATGCACACTATACTGTCCATGTCCAGAAAGGGAATAAACCCATCATCAAAGTAGTCCATATGTGACATCAGTTAGTTAGTTAGTTAGTTAGAATCTATTGAAGCATCGAAAATACATTTTGGTCCAAAAATAACAAAAACTGACTTTATTCAGCATTGTCTTCTCTTCCGTTTTTGTTTTCAATCCGCAAACAAAGATTTGAATGGTCATGAATCAGCGTATTGATTCATGATTCAGATCGCCAGTGTCACGTGATTTCAGCAGTTTGACACACGATCCAAATCATACACTGATTCATAACCATTCAAATCTTTGTTTGCAGATTGAAAAAAAACACGGAAGAGAATACAATGCTGAATAAAGTCATAGTTTTGGTTATTCTTGGACCAAAATGTATTTTCGATGTTTCAAGAGATTCTAATTAACCAACTGATGATGTTTTTATTACCTTTCTGGAAATGGACAATATACCATACATACATGGAGGAACAGAAAGCTCTCTGATTAGATATAAAATATCTTAAACTGTGTTCCGAAGATGAACGGAGGTCTTACAGGTGTCGAAGGACATTAGGGTAAGTAATTATTGACAGAATTTTCATTTTTGGGTGAACTAACCCTTTAAGATGCAAGGGAAGGATGCGAGGACGAAATAGAGACAAAGGAATTGAAGGAAAGCTTATGAGTATTTGAATCTTCTTGATCACTCGAGTGTCATCAGCAACAGTTCCTTGATCTGCCTTCACTCATCCTCAGGAAGCTTCCCCACTCCTCATTCCTCATGGTGGAATTTAGAGAATTGAGGTGTCCTTTAAGATGGCTTTCTTTGATCAATTTATGGGTCACAGGCTGGAGGATGGAGGGGTGAGGACTCGAGGAAGAATCAACCACAAACCCAAGGCTCATCGATACTCAAGGGCAACAAAAATGATCCAGTCTGCCCCCTGTCCACTGCCGAAAGCCCCTACAATGGGCACGTGAGCGTCAGAACTGGACCTTGGAGCAGTAAAAAAACAGATGGACCGATGGTCCCATTTTCTTTACATCAGGTGTGTGCCATTTACCTGGGGACGTGATGGCACCAGGATGCACTGTGGGATGACAACAAGCCAGGGGAGGGAGTGTGATGCTCCAATGTTCTGCTGGAAAACCCTGGGTCCAGCCATTTATGCAGACTAGGGCTACTACGATAGTCGGTGTTGCTGGTGTTCAGACTCAACACCTGTCACATCACGTGCACCCTGTGGCACCGCCCCCACCGTAGTTTTGATTTTTGTATATTCATAAAGTAATTTAGTTCAGTTAGAGAACAGACAGTACAAATAAAAACTGAAAGTGTCTGCTTAATAAAGCATGATCCGAATGAGTGTCGCAGCACAAGAGCAGCAGGAGTCAGATCTCGAGCTGACAGGCAAGATAATCGCAGAAGATTTGGTTTCAAAGAGAAATGTAAAAGTGCCTATTTAAGTGAATTTGTCATTGCGTGTTGATGTATTTTTCATTAAGAATAATATGCTAATGAACCTACAGTTCAAGCAAACAAAACCGAAAGGAAGAAACGTTTATAATTCCCTGCGAAAATAAATGCGATGTGAGTGAAGATTTGGGAAAAGAAACAAGAGGTCCCATGGGATAAAATGGACTAACGTTAGGCCTATTGTTAAAATTCACGGAAATCGGAATTTTGGATGACCAGATCGCAAAAATAGAATTAAAAAGCTGGCAAATCTTAAATTGGGCTCAGCCCCCGTTTTCATGGCTGTGATGTAATATCTGCAAATTTATTTCCTTTGTAAACAAAGCTTTGTGCTTCACCCCTGTGGTAAAAATCACGTAAAACAGCGTTCACATGCAAAACACTGGGTCAATATTATAGTTTGAAATTAAAGTTAAGTAGAAAATAGTATGAAAGGAAATACTAAAATAAATAGTGCACAACTCCTCCTAAGTAGAAGCAAGCTATACTTTTTCACCCTCACGTGCAACCTAGTGCAGTTGGAGTCCTTATTTGGGTTAGTAAAATAACAAAATTTAGTTAAGTAGAAAATTGTATTTATGTAAAGAGATAAAATACAAAGTAGCCTATAGTAAATTATATCTTTTTTTGTACAAATAAAACAAATCACAACAATATGAAAGCTGTAATGTAAACCTTTTTTTCTTTTTTTCTTTTTTTTACAGTGATGGCGGTGACGATCTCAGACCCGCGGTAGGCATCACGTGACCGCGGTATTGCGGTAAAACGATAACCGTCCCAGTCCTAGTATATACAACGTTTAATATAGTCCTATACACTTTTTTTACCGCTTTCTAACTGTTGATGCTTCTTAACTTCCTTCTGTCTCCAATAAACGCGTCAAATATTTCACACAGAAGGAAGTAATAAAACAGTAAAAGCAGCCTAGCAACCCAACAACAAATACAATAAAGTCATGATACTTCATTATAAACATAATAAAGTATTGAAAACAACCAGTGAATATCAAAGATTTACTTTTATATGGTCAGATGTTAATATTGGAGGTGTGTTGAGTGCAATAAAAGTGGTGCTTTGTTAGTGTGCTCAAGTTCTCACCCTAGTTGAGGATCAAAGACTCGTCTATTGATATAAATGAAAATACAGCAGAAGAAGAGTTTGTGTGTACATACGCACCACAGCAACAGGATTTTATGGAGGCCTGTTGATGCTTTCTGCATTGAATGATTAAATTTTACGTTACCAGGTTACAGGCTTAGAAAAATGATATGAAGAACCAGATGATGTTGTGTGGTTGCTTTCATAATTATCCGCAAAAAAGAGGGTATACGCATGGTTTTAATCAAGGATTTTGATTCATTTCATTAGCCAAATGTTTACCAAGATCAAGGAGCAGACAACACGTGCCAGCAGACCGAAAAAATCCAAATGTATCCGATCCAAGGTTTATTAAAATCTAAATGATTCATTTCTTCCTCCTTCCTACTTGATGTCACTCATTAGAGAGGACGTTAACTTCATGAGGGAGTTTAGGAGGAGATAAAGGTTAATAGCCTTTTATTACTTTCCAGTGTCATGCATTAACTTGATACTTTGAATTTAAAGCCACATGTCAAGAAACAGGTTAATTTGGACATACACACACACACACGAATAAATAAATGGGAGGTAAAAGGGGAGTACGACACTTGATTTAGGAAGGTACATTTTGGAAGAAACAAGTATTGAACCTTTATATGCGTCCAAAAAAAAATCCAACGCTCTTAAAAGGACAAAGTACTTCTTTACAGTGCATGACCCAATAGACCAGCGTCTGAGGTCCCTCGGAGCGGTGTGAATGTGTTCCTTCATGCATAGTTCTCGGTTTGTGCTACCTTGAGCCAGCCTGTCCTCTCAGGAGCCCTTTATTACATTTCCTAGGCTTGCATTCCACACACTATTCTGGGCCGCACTGAGACATGTCACACTTATGTTGCTTCTTAATAGAGAAAAGCTCTGACGGAGCACTTGATGCATAGGAATGCGTACAATTCATTTTGAGGGCGAATTGGATTTAGTAAAGTACAACTGGACAACTGAAGTATAAAGCAGAAAAAGATGGAGAAGAAACCTTTCAATTTCAAAATAACAGCAATGATAGCAAAACATGCTTTATCATTCAGCATGACCGGTGTAGTCTGATTCCTGAAAAAATGACTCACATGAACCAGTTCTATTTAATTATTCAAAAACATATAGCACAACCGGTGTAGCCTGATTCAGAAACAAAGGACTCATATAAATTCAGAGCTTACAACACAACCTGTGCAGTCCAAATGATAAAGATAAAGTGAACCAAAAGCAAACAGTACAACAGTTTAGTCCGATTGATAAAGAAAGTGGCTCAAATGAACTGGTGCTTTTCAGTGAATCAAAAACAGCAGAACCAGTGTAGTCTGATTGATAAAGAAAGTGGCTCAAATGAACTGGTGCTTTTCAGTGAATCAAAAACAGCAGAACCAGTGTAGTCTGATTGATAAAGAAAGTGGCTCAAATGAACTGGTGCTTTTCAGTGAATCAAAAACAGCAGAACCAGTGTAGTCTGATTGATAAAGAAAGTGACACCTAAGAACTGGTTCTTTTTAGTGAATCAAAAACATACAGCACAACCAGTGTAGTCTGATAAAGAACGTGACTCATGTGAACTAGTTATTTTTAGTGAATCAAAAACATACAGTACAACCAGTGTAGTCTGATTGATAAAGAAAGTGACTCATATCAACTGGTTCTTTTAGTGAATCAAAAACATACAGCACAACCAGTGTAGTCTGATTGATAAAGAAAGTGACTCATATCAACTGGTTCTTTTAGTGAATCAAAAACATACAGCACAACCAGTGTAGTCTAATTGATAAAGAATATGACTCCCGTGAACTGGTTCTTTTTAGTGAATCAAAAACAGCACAACCATGTAGTCTGATTGATGAAGAAAGTGACTCATGTGAACTGGTTCAGACTCTAAAAGCATAAAGAACAACCGGTGCAGTTCAGATTCATGAAGAAAATAGGTGTGTTTGACTTGAAGTGGCACTGCACAGATAGATCGGTGTATGACATTAAAGTAAAACGAGACGAGAGCATGACGTCATACACTGAATTTCCCACTCAGGTCAACATTGATAAGCACAGCTTCTGTTTTACATTACAGTCTCAGAATGTGCAACTGCAGTAATCAAACATTTCCAGTCTAGAACAGTGAAGGACTGTGGAACCTGAGAGGAACAGAGCGTGGTCTGACTCCATCCGAGGAGACTCTGTGCTCTCTGAGGTGGAAAATACAGCTAGGATCAGTGAAATAACAAGAACCCAATTCCCCTGGGAAGATACCAACACAATGTTTCGGCTGAGTGTGCTCCAAACTCACACTCACACACAGTGAACTTTCCATCGGAGAGTGGAATAAGAGCAGTACTCGAGAAATCCTTCTGGTCTATATGGTTTATTACAATCAGATCCAGCTAAAACAACTCTTTGTCTGTGATCAATAGTAACAGGCTCGAAGAAAATCCGACAAACCCATCCTTGGCTGAAAGACAAAAGGAAATGTTGACTAATTTCAACTCCATTCAAAAAGTCACGCTTTTAATCGAAAGAACATGTGCCTTCAGCTTCAATTCAAAGCTGCTCACAATTTCTCAGAATTGCAATGGGAGGTGAAACATACTGTATACATTCAGCAGATGTTGACAGTCTAAAAGTGGAAGGTAAACACACACACACACACACACACACACACACACATCAAAATTGGGTTTTAGAAAATTAAGATAACTAAAATCTGGCTAAACATTTTCTGCTCATACAGTCTGATGAATGTCCAGTAATTGGCAGACTTTGGTAAAAAAATATATATTATTAGAAAATTATGAAGGCAAACATGCAATTTTCAGTGATAATTTAAATAATGAATGAGGAGTAGAGCAGCAAGATTCTGGATCATTTAAGTATCACATGTTTTTTACTTTTAAACAGAGATCACGATCAGTTTTGTTTCTATTAGAGATCACTGTTTTTCCACGATTCTGAACAACTTAAGAAAACAACTAGTGCTGTCAATAGATTAAAAAAAGAACTAATTAAATCGCACATTTTTAATTTTTTTTCTGAAGAAAGACAATCATAAATTAAAGAGAAAAAATATATATAAATTATTGAATGTGACAGATACATTTGAGTAATTTGATATTTTGTAGTGGGGTCAGAATGCCAATTTTCACATTTGTGTAAAAATGGCTTTAGAAAGATGGCAGCATCATTATTTCATTTTCACACAGAGATTGGTAGATCTATTAGGTAAATTGGTTGACATTAGCAATCTTTGTTGCATTATATGCCAACGGTGACCATTCAAAAATGAGAAAAAGCACCTGTGTTTTTTGATCGAAGTTTGCACGGTTGCAACTCAATTTGAAGATAACTTTATGGATTTTAATTTTTCAAACACTTTTTACTTTTGGTTCCTTAACTATTAAGGCCCATTCATTTCCAGAGATACAGGATCTCAATGTGGCTTCATGAGTAAATTGGTACACATTTTCAGTAGTCTCACCAACAACAAATAATGCTGAAACTAAATGTATCCTTTTTTTTTTTTAGTCATCACAATTGAATATTCCTGTCTAAATGTGCCATCAATACTAGCTTTCCCATATTGTGTATAAGTATTAAATATCTCAATATCCTTCTATATTCAAATTCTTAATAAACTTCTCTTTTGTAACCTTAATTTAAAAGGCTCTATATGGTTCAGTCCCATAGATATAATGTGGCTCCATGATCAAATTACTGAATATTTATTTTCTACACCAAGGTAGTTATATTAAATATCATCTATTCAAAATGATAAACTTGAAAGTTATTTTTTGTCTTTCTTTTGTCAGGAAGATACATAGATTTTTGTATCTTTTATGAAAATAAAATAGAGTTTCTCTATTTAACTGCATTAACTTACAATAGTGAAAGACGACTTCCCTTTTTTTAATCACATCTTCCCTCAGGGAGATCGAGTACATGCTTTTTTGCATGGCTGAATGTTGGACTCATGAACAATAATAACATTGTTTGCATCTACCCAAACTGATTTACCGAAATGAAAATGCGAAAAGTGAAAGGGATTTGCCGTTAGCATGCGAGCCACGCGCTGTGAAGTGGTAGTGACCAGCCGGAACCGGCAGAGGATTCTGATGGGTCTTAAAGCCTTGCGCGAACGACTATGTCTGCAAATCAAACAATAATTTGTCTCAAAGGAATGATTCATTCTCAATTTAGCGCATATGCCTGAAAATACAGGACAAACTGCGTTCCTATGGAACACTTCATTGATGCCTTAAGAGTTTTTTTCCTCCCTCCCTCTCTCATTTCTGTCAATAGGGGGGAGGGGGAGATGTGAGGGAAGATGTTTCAGCAGGGACTTTTTACTGCGCCGAGTCAAAGTACTCTCAGAAGTGCTATTCCGCCATACATTAGTTCTCCTTTATAATCCGCTTAGAAATGTGCCACGTTTTATTTTATGTCACCATACTTGATCATTCAATTATTCGTGTAACTGTATTTAAATAGGGAAAACGTGGAGGTTTTTGGTCGCTTCAAACTTGATCTCTGTTTGGTACCATAGTGAATGAACTGGGCTTAGTGGGCTAAGCTAAATGCTTTCAGATCGTCACCGCGCGTCAGAGAGATTAAGAGCACGAGAGAGGTATCAACTCGTCTTAGTTAAGGGAATAACATAGTTTAATATGAAAAAGCGGTGAAGTATCCTTTTAAAGGTGCCCTAGAATGAAAAATGTAATTAACCTTGCCATAGTTAAATAAAAAGGGTTCAGTGCATGGACATCACATATAGTGAGTCTCAAACACAATTGCCTCCTCCTTCATGTAAATCTTGTTTGTAAATCAAAATTTGGCTATTTTCAACAAAATGACACATGTAATGCAATCGCTGAGATCCTTAATATGTACGCCCCCAATATTTGCATGTCAGCCAATGATCATTGTCAATCGGAACTGTGCAGTGCGCAGCCGTCGGGAGTTCAGCAGATAAACAGCGAAGATAGCAAAAACGGCAGATCATGGAAATAAATGCCATGTTCCAGGCTGTGAAGGGGACGTGAGGACTTTTCATAGCCTTCCCACAGATAAAAAATGTCAACAGTCATGGTTGATGTTTCTTTATAATTGGATAAGACAACATTAATATTCCCTGTTTCTAGATCTAACGCAAGATGCTAAAGTAACAATTGGAAACTCCAAGTAGCTCACATTACAGTTTGTCAAATGACAAAGTTAATATTATTTCCAGCCAGTGTTGTCATAAAATACAACAGTAGATACGCATGTCGATCCCTTTTGACGGCTTGAAATCTAAATTAGCCTATATTTCATCATTAACACATATCTCAGAAACTAAATACATTTACTACTACTGTTTAGTTGCTTCCAGATCGCTCACTCGATCATTGTAGCTAACATCACCTTCTCCACCATCTAAGTTGAAACAAGGCTTCTAGTCAATTTGTTAAATAAATATACATTTTTGAGAACTAAAGTATGATTAATTTACAGCAGGTGAGTAGTAAACATGACACTGACTGTTTTGAGTGGCTTCTACATTACTTTGTTTGGCTAAATAAATCGACTTTTAGGGTGTGTTCACACTTGTCATGTTTGGTTCGATTAAAACGAACCCTGGTGCAATTGCTCGTTTAGTGCGGTTCATTTGAACATAATGTGAATGCTGCCATCCGAACCCTGGTGCGCACCAAACAAGCGGACCAAGGCCGCTAAAAAGATGGGTCTCGGTCTGCTTCCAAACAAACTCTAGTGCGGTTCGATTGATATATGAACGAAACACGGACCAAAGACATGTAAACGGACCAAAAACCGGAAGTAATGTCACAAGATGCGACGATAATGTACGTTAGAGGGCAAACGTAGAGCAACGAGGAAGTGCCTCATCAATATTTGGTCCGACGAGCATGTTTCGAAAATGCTAGAAAAAAACAAACGAACCAAACTAACAGAACTACAAGTGTGAACGCACCCTTAAATCAGTACTCTACTGTCAAACTGTAATGTTACTGTAAACAACATATTTACGCGCTACCTAGTTCAGTTCGTGATTCAAAGTTGAGAAGTTATCATTGTCAAATCATTGCCATGACGGATGGTATAGATGTGTTAGCTGTCATTGAGCAGCAGTGCAGTGAAACAGAGCAGAACTCTGCATTAATATTCATGACCCTTCCAAAATAAGGCAAACACAGAGCATTACATCCTAGTGACAATTTCTAGGGTTGTAAATGGACCTGTAAAACCATATCTGGACAATTTTTGACCTTAAATAAGCCACATACCCTCTATTTGGATATTCGAGAAACAATTTAAAATATTGTTTCAAATTATACTATAGGGCACCTTTAAATACAGGACGATTCCGTATTATTAGGAGGGATCCCCATTTCAGATAAGTCACCTGACTGTCATCTATAATGTATCCAAGTCCTCCAAGGAAGCTCGTATTTACGAGTTGGAAAGTCGTGCATTTAAGTCACTTCCATCAAAGCAAGATGGCGGTGTACCAAAAATAAATCAAGGTTTTTAAACTCTACTTCTAGAAAATGAAGGGATAAATCAGGTGTATTTAGCTTTTTATGTTTTTAATTAACTTATGAATCCACTCTGTAAACTTTATTTTTGCATAATATATTGTTATATTATAATACTATTATATTTTATGGTAATTAACTTATTTTGTCAATGCTAAATATAAAGTATTGCGGTATTCTGCAATGTAATTCACGACTTTGTGGTGTCGTTCATGCGTTGTTTTTTTTCTCAGCAAGTTGCTCATTAGCCAAAGTAAAAAAAAAATGCTTTAAAGTACCATTCACAAGTCTCTATGATATTATGGTGGCTAGATATGTCTTTCGTCCAATCTTGAATGTTCGCCCATTTTATCATCCGCCAAGAAAAAGGTCTGATGACTTACAAACTATAAAGGTATCATTCACGTCCATAGAACAATGGTGGAGGATGATTTATGCACTAAACATTTATGGTTAAGGGTGTGTTCAGATCTCTAACTGTAAGTATGAGCAATAATACTAGCACTAGCATAGCACCATTAATAATTACAAGGTGGCTGATGAAAACAAAGTGCTTATTTTATTGCACATATAGTCGTTCTTTCTTTTAGTCCGTTTCTCTAAAACAACTGAAGCAATACTTGGAATACAAGAATACAGGGCCTTCATAAAAGCTGCTCCGGTCAGCAACTACAGCTTCCAGCTGGGCTCAAAACCACTGGCCGGTTTCAGATACACAGAAATGCTTAGCACTATAAAATGAGCCGACAGAAAAGCAACCAGCACCTTTATTAGTCTATGCTTATCAAGCCTATATTATCCTTCAAATAGATATTTCTCAATTCATGATTCAAGAGATTTAGGATTCAAGATTAGTTGAGTTTTAGTCAAATTTTGTACTAAAAATGGTAGAATTTGAAAGCTGAGATTGTTTCATATCAAAAGTAAAGCACAAAGCTTATAGAGGGTACACTCTAAAAATGATGAGTCACCTAATCAAGTCGCATCAGTCTTTTTTCCGTGATACTTTGATACGTGATGCTTTGCATAAAATAAACGAGTTGTATTCGTAAAGATGCTCAATGTAAATACTTTACATGTAAAATATGTCCTCAGTGCTGTTCAATGTTTGTTTATGAGCAAGTTATTGAGTCAGTCACTCACAGCATATTATTTCGGCTAAGAGCGAAATGCAGGGCTGCGGTCTGAAGTTAGCGGTACGTGCTGTTAGGTTGGAAATGGGATAACAGAGACTGGCTGATTACACTTGAATTACTTCTAAATATTTCATTTTCACTTCTACTTCACACACACACTAATTCCCACCTATGGCCAATTTGGCATGTCCAGTCCACCTAGCCTGCATGTTTTTGGAACGTGTGGGGGAAACCGGAGCACCCGGAGGATACCCACGCTGAAACAGGGAGAACAAACGGCACAAAAAGGGACTCCTGATTTAGCCGGGTCTCGAAGTGGGGACCTTCTTGCTGTAAGGCAACAGGTTTACCCACTGAGCCACTGTGTAAAAATATTACTCATTGAAAAATACGGAAGTTAAACCAGTGGTAGTGTAGAGTAGGCCCATTTTACAGAGCTTTAGATGATTTAAATGAATCTGTCAGCACTAATTAATGTAGAAAGTAAAAAAATAAGAGAGTATTATAGTAAAAATCAATTAATAAAAGCAACCCATTATGCTGGGTTAAATTAACAACCCAAATTTGCTGGGAAAAATTAGCCCAACATGTGTTCTGTCCTAAATTTACCAAACCCCTGGGTTAAAAACAACCCAAATTTGGGAGTGTATGCAATGACATCACTTTCCCGCTCAGACACACCCCCTCAGCCGGACTGCATGGCAAAACATCCTGCAACATGACTGGATTTATTAGGGGGAACTGCAAAAACAGGAGCAAAACAAACAATTATCTTGTTAAATTAAAGGCAGTTGGACTCGACAGTGATGCTGTCCACTTACCAAAGAACCACCGGTCCGTGGACATTGACGTGGCCAGGAATCCGATGTTGTGACATTTATATGTACCAGGCTGATTTCCATGACAGGGAAATCGAATCTGTAATACCATTTACAGTAAAGTGACAAGGACATCAATGGATGGTTGTTTGAACATATTTTGAGGAAAGTTTTCTAGTTATCTGGTCAGCAGTTACAGTCAGACAGATGAGGTCAGCAGTGTAAACTCAATCTATTTAAGAACTACATTGTGTTCTATCTATCTATCTATCTATCTATCTATCTATCTATCTATCTATCTATCTATCTATCTATCTATCTATCTATCTATCTATCTATCTATCTATCTATCTATCTATCTATCTATCTATCTATCTATCTATCCATCCATCCATCCATCCATCCATCCATCCATCCATCCATCCATCCATCCATCCATCCATCCATCCATCCATCCATCCATCCATCCATCCATCCATCCATCCATCCATCCAACAAATATGATTTAAACCCAAAATTCAACATATCTGACACACAATGGTAACTGCAAATTTACGTTTTGATGCCTGGATTCCAGTTGTTTCTGCGAATCCATTTGCTTCTCTTTTCTTTAGATTTTGGCTGTCTGTAAAACAGCTTTTTCCCATTTTATGTGTTTTTTGTGCATTTTGCAGCATTTAAGCTGAATACCCTAGCGGCAGCAAATGTAATTTTCTGTAAGTGTAGTCTAGCAACTCTCGGTAGACCTACGAGCTGGAAAAACCAAACTCTGGTCAGGCCAATCACATCGTGTATAGAGTTGTTGGGCGGGCTTAACATAATGATGGCAGAGTTGCGATGGTTCCGCGTGCTACTTGTAAACAAAGAAGCTTGGAAGTTAAACCAGTGGTTGTGTGGAGTAGTCCCATTTTACAGAGCTTTAGAGGATTTAAATGAATCTGTCAGCACTAATTAATGTAGAAAGTAAAAAATAAGAGAGTATTATAGTAAAAATCAATTAATAAAAGCAACCCATTATGCTGGGTTAAATTAACAAGCCAAGTTTGCTGGGAAAAATTAGCCCAACATGTGTTCTGTCCTAAATCTTCTGTAAGTGTAGTCTAGCAACTCTCGGTAGACCTACGAGCTGGAAAAACCAAACTCTGTCAGGCCAATCACATCATGTATAGAGTACATAATGATGGCAGAGTTGCGATGGTTCCGCGTGCCACTTGTAAACAAACAAGCTGGCGAACAGCGGTCTTTCGAATCGCCTTTTTCTTTGAGAAAAGAACGGCACTGAAATCATTCTTAAGAAGGAAAGATGTGTTCGGAGTTTTGCTTACCGGATCCGATGAAAGTTTAATCCATCAACTATAGCTTCGCTTCACGACACGTTGCTCTGGTTGGTTGTAGCGCTATCCAATTGCATGCAGAGGGAATTTGAAAGACAACCGTTTATCCCTCCTCTCGGATTGAGCCTTGCTAATAGTGAGTTCCCAGACCAAACATCTGGATGTGGGTCTGACTTGTCATACTAGCTGAACACTCTTTTTTGCCTCCTAGTGTGTGTAAACACAGTGACTCTCTCCTACTGTGATATCATATGCCCTCTATTGCGATTATGGGATGGCAAATTTGCTACAAATAATGTTTAGTGAAGTTTTGTTAATGCATTAATAGAAAACAGCATAGACTAAAAAAAGATTTGGGGGTTTAAGAATCAGTTCATCAAAATAGAGACTGACTAAAATCAAGAAATTGATATTGGCCCTGTCCCGGTGCACGTGTCCGCACAAGACCGCAGAGTGTCCTCGTCATCACATCAATGCAGCTGCCTTTAGAAGCTCCAGTTGCTTTAGAAACTGTCAGTGTTCTGAGACGCACGCTTATGACTACACATGCACATTGGCTGTTCCGGTTTTTTGTCATGATTACGAGACAGTAGTCAGATTTCAGTGATAATTTCACATATGAAATGCAATCATAAGCCTGGTGAACAGCTTTGAAGAATTATGCCTTGTTTATACTCGACGCGTCCGCATGAGCGCGAGGGTGTGCGCGGCAAAAATGTCGTCAAAACACGGAGGGGGGGCGGTCGTGCGCGTTGGGTCCACAAGACTCCATTTCGCCTGGCGGTGTGCACAAATTTTTTGTAACGAGTTCTCTGCGAATCTAGCCGAGCATGACGTCTCATCACACCGGCCCCCAGTTTGCACATACAAATTACGTGATTATATTTACTAAATGAGCCTACAAAAGCAGAAATAAGCCATTTTAAATAAAGATCCACGTTTAATCAAATAAATAAATCACGACACTAAAGTTTAGTCAAATTAGGAAACATTTAAGACATTGTTAATTTAGTGCATATTTTGTTCTCTTGTCACAAGTAATAATATCAAGTCAAGGTTTACTGAGTTTTACACGATTCTTTTTTAGTGTTTTTTGGTGAAATGTACTAAAATAAATATCATCACCTGTGTGTGTACATTAGCCCACTTCTTCTCAACACTTTTTCCTGTTGGTTTATAGAACAATTCCTCCGAGTCGCCCTCTGTCGTTTCAAATAATAGCACAACGGCGAGCGTATCAGGTATAAACGCCTCGTCTGTTTGGGGAGGAGAGCGCGCAGTCAGCGGAGGCTCGTGCAGCGGAGCCAGGCGAAAGTATAAAAAAGGGGTGCCTCTCAATAGCCCTCCTCGTTTCCTCGCTCCTCCGTCCTCCATCCTATGACCCGAAAACCGACGGAGCTCAGCCATCTTGTAGGACATCTCAATTCTCTAATTGCACCGCGAGGAGGCGAGGATGGAGGAGTGAGGAGGCTTCCTGAGGAGTTGTGAGCGAGGATACACAGGTGTATCCTTTGCGGAAGTGTTTTATCAAATAAACGTCACGCACACATTATTCTCCTCCCCCTTCACATCGTGCCACAGTTTATTCATAACTATTATTATTGTTTACATTTACAAGACACAAATGTATGTCAAATAACAGCAACTGACAGTTGCAGAATTATATCAAAGCACAAGAAAATTAAAGAAACAAATATAAACGAACACTATACAACAAATAAAAAGCAGTTAATAACTGGGAATCATTTCTTGTTAACACTAACTGGTAATATTAAATAAAATATGGACAAACGTGGTATTTTTTGGAGGTTGAAGCTTACAATATAAATAATTATCTCTAATGTTCAAGAATCGCGACTAAATTCAGCGGTGTAGTCATCATTTATTGACGACGCTTTGAATTGACGTTAAAGGGATTTCACTTGATTCAATTCCTCCGTCCTCGCATCTTTGCCTTGCGTCCTTCCCTCGCGTCCTGAAGGGGTGGAGCTAAGGAGCGAGGAAAGGAAGCTAGGAAAGGAAACGATGATGCACAAATAAGAATTGGGAAGCACCCAAGGCTTTAGGAGCTGTACTTGCATGACTGAAATAGCTGCCAAAGAAGCGTTTCAAAGATGGCCGCCTAGTGAAATTATTCTTTGGGGCTTATTAAACATCGCTGTTTTGATTATTTTGATCCACCCAGGACTAAGTTTAAAGGCAGACTTATAACTGAGACTGTGATTCAAGTACAGTATTATTACAACAAGACACTGAAGCTTTAGATGTCCAACCTTAAAAAGTTAAAACTGAACTCTAGAAGGTCTAATATCAAACTCGCCTCTAGCATGAACTCCTGTTTTAGCATGTCACATCACATGCCAGGTTATAACAAAGAAGCAATTCTGAAGGTGCATATGCTGAAGGGCACAACATATCCTCAAAGGGATACATACAGAGGGTGTTTCCAGGAATTTGAGGGTAATAACTAAATCTTTTGGGGAAACTGCAGCTTACAAAAACAAACCCGAAACTTTGAGGTCTATACAGGTGCACTACGATAAAAAGTTTTAAAATGAAAGAGGACTTATTAAAAGACAAGTCTCTAAGGATACATTTTACCTGAAGCTGAGATAAAGTATGTGTCTACGTAAAGCATGAAAGAAGATTTCTCCTCCACAAGCTTAAATGTTCAAGGTGTGGAGTACTTTTAAAGCTGATGAGTCAAAAGAGGATGCATGGTAGAAAAAAAGGTAAAAACAGGTTTGACCGGTTTTTTATTCTCTCTCTCTCTCTCTCTCTCTCTCTCTCTCTCTCTCTCTCTCTCTCACACACACACACACACACACACAAAGTTAAGACACAGGTTAGGCCCTAATGCGCAGTAAGTTTAAAGGAAAAGCTCTTGTTGTACATTTATGTCATTAATCAAGTATATCATATACTAGGGATGGGACGATACACTTAAACTCACGATATGATACACCTCGATATGCCATGGTTACGATACGATACGTCACGATACGATATCAAATTTTATTTTTATTTTTTTCAAATCTGTGATTTTTTTTACCACCAAAATAATGTACTTAAACGAAAGGTAGGATTTTTCTATTTTTTTGCATTTTGGTTCTATGTTGTTTAAAAAAAAAGAAGAATTTTTAGAAGTCCGCGACCACATCTTAAACAGGGGTGCCAATAATTGTGGAGGGCACTATAGGGTAGGGATGTGCATTTCAAGCAAAAATAATATTCGATGATCGCTGGGAATTATTCGAATATTATTCGAAAATCGCACCCCTCCCCCGCATGCACGCAAACTGGCATAGATATCCTTAAATAAAAGCCTTTGGTCAATTAAACCCCGGGTCTCTGATAGTGGCGTGGTCAGCACAAACAAATAAAGACCGGGGGAAAATGTGTGTATAATCTCCTAAATGCCTTTCATTTAATGTGCACTCAAGTTCATCGTGTAGGCTACAGTATGGTTGTGCCGTGAATGCTGACCAACATCACGCAATCATCCTGATGCCACGCGCCCGTTCTTGCGAGTGCGACACACACTAATTCTATATAGTCTCTTCTATAGTTAACCTAAAAACTTTGTAGGGATGGCTCTGTAAATTAAATTGAGAATATAACTGATGCATTTATGCCATTTTAAACACTATTCGCACGGGATAAGTATTATCTAGGGACCTCTGTGATTTAGAAATTACTCCCCCACATCTGAGTTTTGCGTGGCGCGCATTCGCACGGGATAAGCCTGTGATTTTACTCGAATTTACTTGACTTATTACCCGGATATGATGTCAAGACTTCGTTATAGATATAGCTGTATGAAATCATTAAACAGGCATCGATTTCGTTTTGATTATTTTATAGTAATAAATAAACATAATTTCGTTTTTTATTTATTACGCAAAACTCAGATGTGGGGAATTAGCCTAATTTCAGAGGTCCCTAGATAATACTAATCCCGTGCGAATAGTGCTATAGCCTACTCTGCATTTAACTTAAAAAATATTTTATTTTGTACTCAGAACAAACAGAATAGAATAGGCTTCAAAATAAACTATGTTGATGAAATATTGTAAAGTGGTCATGAACTAGGCTACACGAACGACCGTTAATAAAAATAGGCAAAATCAAAAATGAATAGGCCCTATCTCCGAGAAAAGTGCGTCAACCTATTGGAAGCACGGGTGAGTATTAGTTTGGTCAGAAAAATAACTAAATTATAGTTAAAAAAAACTTAGTTAAAAAAATTATGTAAAGCGACATATAAAGTGCATAAACGCTCTTCTTAAGTGGAAGGAAGCTTTTTTCCCTCACGTGCAACGATAGCCTATAGAAAGCGCGGAGTCATTAATTGGGTTAAAAAAATAACGAAATTATATATATTTTTTAATAGAAAATAATATTTATGTAAAGAAATATATTAAATTAAAAAGTGCTTAAAAGTACACTACTCTTAATGGAAGAAAGCTTTTTCTCTCACGTGCAACCTAAAGCACTGAGTAGGCTAATTAGTTGGGTTAGTAAAATAACGAAATTACAGTTTAAGGATAAAAAATATTTATGTAAAGAGATATAGTAAAATAAAAAGTGTTTAAAAGTGCACAACTATTCTCAAGTGGAAGGAACCTTTTTCCCCGCAATATAGAAAGCGCAGATGGATCATTAGTTGGGTTGGAAAAATAACGAGATCAGTTTTTTAAAGTAGACAATAATATTTATGTAAAGAGATGGCCTATATTAAAATAAAAAGTGCTTAAAAATAGGCTATACAACTCTTAAGTGGAAGAAGGCTTTTTTCCCCTCAAGTGCAACCAGGCTGTAGAAAGCGTCTGGAGTCTGGTTCGGCTATAATAACCTCACGTGCAACCTATAAAAAATTAAGCGAGGAATAAGCATTTTACATTTTTCTCAATGCTTGTTACCGATTAGGCTACAGTAATTCTGACCGAAATTGCTTTGTCGACTTTCTAGCTTGTTGTTGTATAAATGGTGATATGTTTGCATGTTTCGGAAAAAAAGAAAAAAAAAGAAAGAAAAAAAAATCAATGATAGATATGTCACTGGAACGTTATCGCTTTTATTCGCTATTAATTTAAAACGGTTTAAAGGCTACATATATGAAGAAAGAGAGGGAGAGAGACCAATGGTGACTGTTTAATTCATTATGGTATAGTTAACAATTAATTCACTGTAATGTGGATAAACGCGCTGTCCATGAATCTGTCGTCAGTGCCATTTTTTCAACTATCCCTAACTGACTGTGCAGCTCCCATGGTCATCAAAAAGTTTCTCCAGTCTCTCAGTGATCGTCTTTCTAGACGGGACAGTAAACTCGGGTTCTACAAACTCCATCAGACTTCTAAAACCCTCTCCTTCTACAAAGCTGATCGGAAGCATATCTTTAGCGATCATCTTCGTGATGAGGGCCGTTGTTTGCTCTGCCCGTCTAGCATCCGACTTGGTTGATCGGATCATAAAACTAGCCACTGATTGCTGCTGACCTGTGGATGGACCTGCTGGGTATTTTGCTCTCAGATGACTGTGCATTGTAGTGGTTGACCTATGATAAGCAAGCATCGCATGGCAGAGTTTGCACTAGGGCTGGGCGATATGGCCAAAATTTCATATCCCGATATAGCTCATTTGATATCCCGATAACGATATACATAACGATATAGCAACCTTTCTATTAATTCAGTTTATGAATAGTCTATACAAAATTGCAATGTGGAAATGCAGTTTGAAATGATATACAAAACAAATAAAGGTAGTATGGACTACATTTTTATTTTATTTAGAACCTTTTTTTAAAGCAAGACTGTTAGTAAAGTTAACACCTGCCTAGGGATGTTTACCGATGAACGTTTGACCGATGGCTGACCTTATCAACGTTAACCGATCAAAGTTGTCGGTTAAAATAAATAAAAAAATTATCTCTAAATTAGGCTATTATAGACAGTGGACTAAACGCTAGTTGGCCGTCTCATTCCAAAATCTTTTTGTGTGATTGAACATATCCCTCGCACTCAATTTTTCATAACTCGCCTGTTTGTACTTAATAAACCAATAAAAACATTTGGCGCGAGGTCACAGCGTTTGGGTTTGCGCGCTCACAAGGTTTGCAAAAAGTAAACACTCGAGGTTAGAGCCGGGGCAGACGACAGTATGAAGCGTGCATTTCGCTTAAGATGGGCTTACATTTGGAAATATATTACATCTTCATTTCAGTGGTAACACATAAGGTGTTGATCGTCTTTCTTTATTATTGTTAGCACTACCTCAAACTAAAGCGGCGTCTCTTCGGAGCTGTCATTTTCTTAAATGAGCCGCGGCAATGTTTCAAATGAGCTTCTAAGCCTGGACAAACGCCTTTATTTTCAACGCGATCACCTTGTACCCAAACCATTTCGAAACTAAGGAGCCATTTGTCCTCTGATTACAAACAAGCTCCTCTGCGGCGCGTTTGCGGGACTCGTGTTTCGCGCTGTGGGGGATTTTAAAAAAGTGACGTGAGTGGAAGGGAGGCTGCAGCGCGTGTGAGTGAGAGAGCGAGAGAGAGACAGAGGGAGCGCGTTTATGTATTGCATGGGCATGCCGTGGCGTGAGGTGCATCTTGACGTAAAATTCTGCCATAAACGCCTTATCGTGGCGTAAGCGATAGAGCCTTATATAAAACGATAGACATTTTCTATCGTCCAGACGATATATTTCGTCATATCGCCCAGCCCTAGTTTGCACTGCACTTCTTTTTCATTAATTTTATTATAAGAACTCCACACAGAACTCTTATTCGACATCGTGACTCCACGTAGTGTGCATGATGATGTATTATTTTTTTGTTGTGTGAAAATTGATTGACAGCTTTTACGTGCGGATTTGACAGCGCGCGCCACCCGCTGGTTACATTAACACGTCACCACCGCATCAGCGCAGCAAACCTGGATTTTTTTTAGACGACAATCGCACAGCCTATTCGATATTCTATAATTAAATCAACTAATCGAATATTCGAAAATCGTGACTCATCCCTACTATAGGGCTGTCAATCGATTAAAATATTGAATCGCAATTAACTGCATGATTGTCATGAGTTAACTCGATTTTAAATCACACCTTTTTAGCAATTGTAAATGTATCTTAAATTAAGTTTAAATTAAGTTTTTAATACTCTAATCAACTTAGGTATGGACAAATATGCATGCTTTATGGAAATGTACATTTATTATTAGTGAAACCATACTTATTCAATAATAATCAATACAGTATGAAGACTAGACATATCAAAGGTCATAGATATGTTTATCTAAGAAATTGTTCTCTTAAGCCTAAACTTAAAAATAATTAAAGCTGCGAGCAGCGATGACGGGCCCAAGCCGGTGGCACCACCACCCCGGTGGCATCAGGCAAATTGTGCAAGACAGGCAATATGCATATAAACAGGAGAGTATTTTAAAATCGCTCAAATATGCCACATTTACCGCAGCAGCTGGTGCCGCTATGACCACAAGCCACACCCATGATGTAATTTAAATATAGATGAATTCTAATGTAATATGATATAATAGGTAATTTTCAAATATGTGTAAAGTCCAGAAGGCCAGTATTTAATTCATGGTCTTTTGATTTTATTTACAATTATTAAACTAATTATATAAAACTATATTGTTAGTGCCCTACAAATGAAGTTGGATTCACCACATTAACTGCAGCAGTTGGTGCTGCTATGACAACGAACCACAACAGTCACATCTATGAGATCAATTAAATTTAATTAATCAATTTCATGTCAGATGATGTCACATCAATTTCAAATGAGCGCAGAATACCGTCCGAATGGTGATATTGTATTATCCTAACACTTCTCTTCATGTGTTTTTGACCTATCTTAGCTATTTACAATCTTATGCAATTAAGCATGCTTTCATTTCAATATTTGTAGCATCCAATAAAAAATGTTAATTACAAAATTACCAATTGGAGCCAAATCACAGAAACTGCAGCAATGATTTTAATATTAGTGTCAGGTAAGAGTAAGATGCACGTCTAAATTTTATGGAAGTTTATTATAAACTTTATTATAAAATTTACTTAGACTGACTGGGTAAACCCAGCCTGATCTGCCAGCGATTTGACTTCGCCCTGCAACACAGTCTGAAAACCCGTACATTAATTTCTACTGCTTCTGTTACACTTTTGCGGGAACCAATCACAGACTAACTTATTCACCTGGCACGCTATTGGCGAGTTTAGTAGTCTGTTTAGTTGACTATCCAATTGCAAACAGAGTCATTCAAATAATGCTCATTGATCAATCTTAAATTGAGCTTGGTCTGGTGATACCCAGACAACTTATAAACTAGAAAATCATGTGAAATTTACTTTTTAAATCAATTTGATTTTTATCAGTAAATAATTAATTTTAAGACATGTGTCTTTTCAAAAACAGCAAATGACCTTCTGTAAAGCCCATGTATAAAACACACACACACACACACACACACACACACACACACACACACACACACACACACACACACACACACACACACACACACACACACACACACACACACACGATAATTAAACTAACACTTTGCCATAGCAACAGCATATAAAATATCAGGAATCCATTCGTATGTCTATATCTGTCATGTTTTCACATTATACTGATGAAGTTTGAAGTAAATCGGGTGAAAGTAAGACAGTGATTCAAAAATGTTTCAAAAAGTGACACATCCTGCTGCCAGTTGGTGGCGCTATAACTTTGACTGAATATTGGAATGTAGATTTCTTCAGGCCAGGACTCTAGTCAAACATGTGAAGTTTGAGGCAGATCGGACATTGTATGCCTGAGGTACAAAAAATTCCTGTGTCATGGCGAAACATCAACATTTGTGAGGCCGCCACGGACACACCCTTCAGGGAAAACTCAAGATCTTCCCAATTTAACACCACAAAGGCCTTTAGATTAGACTGTGCTAATACGATGTTGATATGATTCAATCTCTAGGAGGAGTTTTTTAAAGTAAAACGTCTGGCAATGGCAAAAACTGCACCAATTTACCAAAGAAAATTCAAAATATCTCAGTTCCTGTTGGTTTTTCAGATTTGGCGCCTTGGGTCTTTTTTGTAGGTATTGGGCTGTTGAATGCGTCTACTGAATTTTCATACTCATACATGAAACGTAGCACGAATGACGCTTAATTTAAATTTTGTAGGTGGCGCTATCGAACCATTTTGTCACACCTAATTCTGAAACCCATATCAGATGTATGTTTTCACCACTTCTGATGCGTGTGCAAAGTTTCATGAGTTTTCATGCGTGTTTAGGCCCTCAAAAATGTAATTCATTTGGGAAAAGAAAAATGATGGTTTGAGCAATTACAGTGAGGTCCTCACACCTTAAGCCC
Organism: Pseudorasbora parva; assembly: GCF_024679245.1. Classification (NCBI taxonomy): domain Eukaryota; kingdom Metazoa; phylum Chordata; class Actinopteri; order Cypriniformes; family Gobionidae; genus Pseudorasbora; species Pseudorasbora parva. The sequence continues at coordinate 15,887,816 of NC_090195.1, read as the reverse complement.
TAAATATCTGAGTTCCTGTTCGTCGGAGCTAATGACTGTAAATTAGAAAGTTGTTCGGCTCAAAGAGAACAATATATATACAGAGTCTGGTGACTGAAGATAAAACGAACCCCCCCACTTTTGACAAAAGATTGAATTTTTTTTTTACAAAAGATGGCGCTACTGAGCTCCTCCACCATGCCCGTTTTTAAGTCTTTGCCCATATCTACTGGACAGCATGTCTGATGTGTGTGTCGAGTTTCATGTAATTTGAAGCATTTTAAGAGTCTCAAAAGCAGCGAAAAAGAATGTTATAGTTTGATGTGTTGCCGTGGCAACAGTATATAAAATATCAGAAAGTGCTTACCAGCTTTATATCTGCTATGTTTTGACATTATACTGATGAAGTTTGAAGTAAATCGGGTAAAAATAAGATGGTGATTTCAAAGCATTTTGAAAGTGACACACTTCCTGCTGCCAGTTGGTGGCGCTATAACTTTGACTCACAAAAGTCATATCCATGTGATCGGCCTCTTACAACGAACACACAGCTGAAGTTTAATCAAAATGAATTAATGAATGCAGAAGTTATAACACACTTCCTGTTTCCCTTTTCTCGCCATAAATTCGTCTCTTCGCCACGGCCAAACCGTTTGAGATATCCAAAAGTTGCTCGCAATTTAGCATCCTCAGTGTCTTGCCTTCATGCTGACCGAGTTTGGTGCTGATCGGGTGAATCGTCTAGGAGGAGTATTGCAAATTCCACAGCATGCGTTTTCCGAACAACCCATAATAGCTCACTTCCTGTTGGGTTGACACATAACTTAGAGCACGAAAGTTGTTCGGCCCGATGAGATCTATATGTGTACCAAGTTTCATATATGCACGTGCAAGTGTGTTTGATTTATAGACCATGTTTTCAGATCCTACTTTAGGGGGCGCTGTCGAGTCCCCCTGCCACGCCCGGGTACCAGCTTTGGTCCGGCCCTGATGGCCGCAGATTCCAATGTGTGTGCAAAGTTTCAAGAGTTTTCGAGCATGATAAGGGCCCCGAAAGTGCCCGAATAGTCGAAAAAGCTAAATTGTCCTTAGAAGAACAATAGGGCTCTGCGCCCTTTCAGGGCTTGGGCCCTAATGAGTAAGTAACTGTTAGTGATTTCTCTCATTTTAAGAATATAAAGGGAGTTTTTACACTGGCAGTTTAATTCAGAACAGGGCAAAGTTCGTATGAAAAATTGTTAAAGTGTACCAGTGAGCAAACCAGAACCACACCATACCTGGAGGAGGTCCATATTACACGAGTAGGAATATAGTGCGGCCCCTTTAAGAGATCCGCATTTCCTGTTGAACTAACTGCCGGTATTTTGCGCGTGCGCGCCGAACTGGGTCGCGATTCACGTGGACAGTGTGAAGAACACGGACTCGGGAGCGCGCTTGTTCAGGAAAGTAACCTGTGCATTCGTTTTAGCCGATTGTAATGTATTTAGTTCAATAAAACAGGTGTACTGTAAGCGGTGATGGTGTTAATGATTTACCTCAGACATGAGCGAGAGTGAGCTGCAGTGCATCGCGCTCAGACTGCAGAGAATGTGCTCAGTGAAAAAACGCCCTTTTCTTTCTCGAGTCTAATAAAAGTTAAACAGAAAATATGGTAGTTTATGTAGGCAATAACTGCATTTTTGGTTTAGAATATTAATGCTAATGTCAACCCTTTTCTTTCCCTATTAATGTTTGCTGCTGCACCCCACCCTCATTCTACGCAAATCATGCAGCAGTGCCATCTATCTTTATTTCGCGATACATTTTTTTCGACCTCGATGCGTTTCGTCACGTTTTGTATCGCGATATTTTGTCAAACGATATTTCGTCCCATCCCTATCATATACCACCTAATGTTCAGTCAACTTAATTGTTTTATACAATGATATTCATTTAAAAATATTATTAACTATTATAGGAATTCACAATATATCAGCCACCTTATCAGTATCGACTGATATATGTACAGTTTTAAACGTTATTGTTAGCGGCCCCGATAAGAAAAATTGACCGATATATTAAAGGCAATAAATAATGGATTATTTCCTTTAGCTGAGCCACTTCAGATCGCTTCAGATGCGCACTGCTTGAAATATGATTGGAATCACATCAAAAAATGAAAATTGTTTAGTGCAACATGTACAGTGCGAGTCTATTATAAAGGCTACATAAAATTATAATGAGAACATTATAATTGTGTGCATGGGACATGGCTTTTATCGGTGCATCATAATTATTACAAAAGCGTTTTTCTTTTAATATTCATTCATCACTAAAAAAATATATTATATATTTTATTTTTTTTCCAGAGAAGAGCAACTAACAACCAATTACAAAAAGCATTGTTCATTGTTTTTTGTATTTTTAAAACATGAAACTATAGAAGACGAGGGCAATTTACTGAATCTAATATTTTAAAAAGTTTGAAATAAAGTGGTAAAAGTTTGAACTTCATTATGAGTTACTCTGGCAAGAGCTTTAAAGCTTTGAAAACTAGTAAAACCTTGTCAAAACATGGAACATGCAAAAAGCTCCCTCTGGGGTCTAAAAGCCCTGGAAAGATGTCAGGTGTCAGATGACTCTTCCAGCACTCGTGTGACTGTGCAGAGAAGAAGTAATCTCATGCTCAAACCCTGCGATGTATCAAGATTAAATCAACCAGTAACCAAAACAATACAGACCATAAAGTGCTCAGAGAATGAAAAGAGTGGAAGAAGATCATGCCAAGAAAGCAGATTTGGAGAACCGTAAAATTTGCTAGCAGCTCAGAGTCAAAGTCATCATCAAAACGAATTACAGCTTATAACAATGGCTTTATGGCCACACGACCATGGGTGACGGAAAATATTAAAGGTCCACATATGGTGCACTTATTATTACAGAACAAGTCCCTCTGGAGAAAAATACTATCAAACATCTTGTTCAGTGCATCCATTTCAGTCCCTAGACCAAACCACCAGGCTACAGATTTATTTGTTCACTAACTAAATAAAAAGGTCATACATAATCGTCACAAGATATGTATTTACTACTTTCACTGATGTAAATATTGAGCGATGACCCATGCATTACTGGAATGTCACAGAGGTTCGTAAAGGGTGTTTATGACAGTATGTGCTGGACATTCTCTGTGAGACCCACAATGAATACACATATGACTCGGTTCTAAATTAAGCAGACTATACAAACACTAAGAAATGTTTCAACAGTCATCTGTAAACGAATGCTGAGTCAGTAAGCCGTTTTTAAACCAAACGTAAAAGTGGGCGCTAGCTTCATAATACATTGCATAATGCTGTCAACCAATGTACACTACAAAATTTAGAATATCAAAGAAGGGGGGGGGAAGCCATAAAAAGGGTGCCATTACTGAAGGAACGTTACAGCACGTGTTCGGGCTTATCAGCAGAATGAGGCGTTGTCGGGTGCAGAATAGTTTTGCTGTTTGTCAGATGTCTTCAAAAACTACTGAACAAAATATGTCAATCGGCTATTCACATGAATGCCATTAAAGTTCATCATATACACCATTTACATTTTATTAAGGTCGTGAACGGTTAAATATGAGAGAGAGAGAGAGAGAGAGAGAGAGAGAGAGAGAGAGAGAGAGAGAGAGAGAGAGAGAGAGAGAGAGAGAGAGAGAGAGAGAGAGAGAGAGAGAGAGAGAGAGAGCCTGGCATACGTGACAGGCTTGACAACTTGAAGTGGAGGTTATGAGTTTTTTGCAGATTTAACTCATTAGCTTTTAACTTCAGTTTAGACTTTTTGGGAGCTGAAATCCAATGCCATGTGCTCATAACAAGTGCTATGATTTAACACTACAAACCTTGGGTTTAGTACATCATTTAACGCTCCATATTTACAGAACCGCCAAGCTACTGTACACAGAACAACAACACGCACAACTGACTTTCACGCAACGTTTACATCCAAAAAACAACTGATTTTTAATTGCCACACAATTCCTATGTATCCACCGGCTATCATATAAGGTACACACTCACCTATCACCTCCTGCAGCTCATAGTCATCCTTGTTGATGGACCAGGGTTGGGAGCTCAGGTCCTCCGACATGTCTCAGGATTGCGCACCTTTATTTACACCCTGATGAATCCAAGCACTGTGTTGGGTGCTTACAGAAAACAACGTGTATATGTTACTGTAATCCGCAAAGCCGTAGCATTCCAGCTCCTCTCCACGATTATCTCGATAGCCTTTCTATCATTCCCAAACTTTGCCACCAGCGCCAAAAGCCCCGCCCACCACATTCCTACACACTGATGGGCGCGACAGACGGCCATCTTGGGTGTGTAATAACAAAGACACCCTTACCAATGACTAAATATTAGGGGCTTTGCTATTATCTGCTTTAAGGGATAGTTTTTTAGAAAATTAGCCCATGATTTATTCTCCTCAAGTCATCCTAGGTGTTTATGACATTCTTCTTTCAGACAAAAGTTATTTTATGACATTCTTCTTTCAGAAAAAATTATATATTTAAAAAATGTCCTGGCTCTTCCAGGCTTTATAGCAATGAATGGTTGTTTAGGTTAAGTCCATAAAAGTGCATCTATTCATCATACAAGTAATTCATTCAGCTCTGGGGGGTTAATAAAAGCATTTTAAAGCAAAGTGGTGCGTTTGTGTAAGAAAAATATCTTAAAACTTAACTGTATCTCTAAATTTCACTAACATACATTCACGAGAGTCACCTTTATGATGGAGAGATGCACTTTTGTGGACTTTTAAAACAGAAACAGCCATTCACTGCAATTACAACGCTTGGAAGAGCCAGACATATAATATTTAATATAACTCCAATTGTATTCTTCTGAAAGAAAGAATGTCATACACCTGACTTAATTTCATTTTGGGGTGAACCCTTTAAAAATATCTACCATGATACTGTAAAATTAGCTAGCTTAATTCAAACTGATATTTAGTATTATGAATTTCCAGTAGCCTATAGCCTATTAACAAATGTATAACTATTGCGAATATTTTCACGGCTTAGCAAGAAGAAGAATCAAGCAGGCCTATTTAATTAGTCTCGTTCTTTACATTAAATTAAACTGCATCAGTAGGCTACAAGAAGCCTCCAAAACCTGGTTCAGCACTTTAGTTCAGTGTCATTACTGCAAAAAAAGCATGTGCTTGCTTTTTTTCTTTCTTTTTTTTAAGAAAAAATATTATTATTATAGCGCCATCTTGCGGAATAAACAGATTCTCCAAAACTGAAAAGGTAGCCTATTTTCCCCAGAAATTCGTTTCTTTTAATTGCAGCTTGATTAATTTAAGCACATTATAACGCTAAAGTTATATATAATTGCTGACTGTCAATCTGAAGATTATTTCAACCCAACCAAGAATTTGGTTAATATTCATTTCTGTACATTATTCATAGAACGTTAACGTAATGTTAAAAGACAAACCTGACAGAACTCATCAAACATTACCTGGAGGATGATGTCATTAGCGACTTTAGTTTTAGGGATATTGCAAAAAACTAACTTAGAATGGAAAGTGCAATTTGAGAACGCAGTAAAATCCTATAAAAATGGGGCTCGAATACAACATTTTAATATTCAATGTTATTGGGGGGGGGACTAATATTTGTTTTAATTAAAAAAAAAGTAAATTTAATAAAAAAATATTCATAAAATCTGGTTCGCTGCAGCGGTTAATGTTTGTTGGTTTTTCTACTCCGCTTCCGATTAATGTATTTCTCGCTGCTTCCGTAGAAACAATTTCCACTAACAGGAAGTGAGGTGAATGTGGCCAACTTGATCTATATCTACAGACGTTGCCTACTTGGATCTTTATGTATCAGAAATGACACTATGTAGCCAAATGTAGCTGTAAAGTTGTTCGATGCTGTCAAATGTATTGTATACAAAGTTGTTTTCATATAAAAATAAACACATATGCTAGCTTCTTCGACAAAAGCAACACTACAAACAAATACAAATCCAGTCACATTAAAGCAGAACGTGGAAACAAATCTTTTGAAATCAATTCTATGCCAAATTTAAAATAGAAAGATTTTAAAAGAACTGAAACAATAGTCAGAAGGTCTGATCTAACAGATCAATAATCTGTTCTGTGCAGATGAGCGTGTCGTCAGAAGAAGACTGAGGTGTTCAAGACGTAGACATGGTTACCAACCGTGACTGTGATACTGAGATAAAGAAGACAGTGTGTGAATCTCTTTTTAGCTGTTAACTTTCAAAGAAATGTCACTTAATAATGTTCATAGCAAACAGCAGAACAAACGTAATATACACAAACATATTTCACATGAATATTTTATAACACAAAACATTGCCTGTATGAAAGACAGATAAAAAATACATTAAAACATCAGAAAAAAGTGTTGATGTTCTTAGTTAATACACTGTTAAAAATGACATTGATGGTTCCATGAACAACCTTTAACATACAATAAACCATTTCCATTCCACAAAAAGTTTATGGATTATTAAAGAGATTTTAATGTTGTTTATATGTCTATGTGGTGGTTTTAATATGCTTTCAGACAAACCATGTGCAAATTCATAAGTCAACACCACTGCTGAGTGTTTTCTCCTTAAAACGGCAGTGAATCAAAAGACAGTCTCAAAAACACGCCAGTGTTTCTTACAGTGTTACAGTGTTTTGTTTCTTACAAACTACCTTTGTGGCAATGTGTCAGCTGCAGGCTTTAACATTATCATCATTACTGGGCTGCAAAAGCAGCTGGGAATCTCAAGAGAAGCCTTAGCTTGTACATTTAGCAATATAGCGATTGAATCATGTATATGACGTATATTATGATGTTATGATGAACTATGTGCCTTTCTCCACTGACGTTCTATGATGTTCAAACTAACGTTTCTAAGGATACTTTAAGAAGGCAGGTGTCTGACTCAGAGATGGAGAATGGGAACATGGTTTGTGTAACATTAGCAACACATTATGACCTGTTTGATAATGCAGTCAAGTAAAAGGATAACCATATTAATTACATTGTGTGTCCAACGTTGTAAAGAGCGATACCAATGTGCAGCGTTTACTACAGTAACTTTTACAGTAACAGTTGAGCGAGTGAATCTGAGCTTGTGCGAGTGAGTGGAGGCGGGGGTAATTTGCATATTCATGTATCCTAAAATGAATATTCTGAATAAGCCATATGAGTATAATTAATAAGCCATATAAAGAGATTCGAGGATACTAATGAAGCATGGGTGTAGGTTACATTCAAGGCATTTAGAAAACAATTCACAGGATGTTTAAATGTCACTTTGGTGATCAAAGACGAGTTTTAAAGGATACAATTATTGACTACAGGGGGACTTTAAGAACTGCTCACTGAGGTTCTTTGAGAAACCCAAAATGGGTTCTTCTATGACGTCACTGTGAAAACTCACTGGACCTTCACTGCAAGAGGCTTCAGTTAAAGTTTAGTGATAGTAAACTGACTGGATGATTATGCACATTCATATTCCAAGTGCAAAAACACTTAACATAAAAAGCAAAATACAAAAGAAACACTTGTGTACATTGAAAACAAGATGTACCTTGGAATGATGTACAACATTTTGATTAGGGCAGATATAAATACCATTAAAAGTACCTTTCTTGAAATGGTCTTAAGCTGGACTCAATACTGAGTCTGAGAAACTCTCCAAGCGAGCAACAAAAAAAAATTCACAGAAGGTACTTTCCCTTCATCCTCCAAAGAGAATAGTGAGATTTACCCAGTGGTGATAGTATAGTAAACCCTCAGTTGATTCTATATAAAAGTTCAGGGGAGTGAGAGCGCCTTGGCCAGCCGGGTCCAGAACCAGGTCTGTGTCCAGGGTCTGGTGTAATCACAGATGGTCAGAAAACGGAGAATGCTGGGAAAGGGCTTCTTCATGGTTTTGTAGACAACAGGGATAAGGCGTTTAGAACGAGCTCCTGCAGCAGAGACAAAAGTGAAGCTGTTGTGGTTAAGGCCTGAGTGCCGGTTACACTTTTGGAAATAAGAATTTCTATGCTGCTTTTATAGATACATTTACTTGATTACTACGTTTTTATGACATGAAATACATACTTCAGCACATCTTACAATATTTATAATATATAATATAAAAAAATTAAAATATACAGTACAACTGCCGAATTCAATGGTTAAAATATAGCTGCAAGCAGTGATGTCGGGTTCAATCACCACCTGTTGGCTCTAGAAAAACAATCCAAGGTGGGCACATGCTTTTATGTGGTAAATATAGGAGGACTATTATTTCAAAGACTGTTGCAAGTGACACTTTCTGCTGCTAGCAGAAGCGATTTGTAGTATATAATATAGAAAATGTTGAACTGTAAATTATCGGCTAGCTCTAATCTGCTATTTGTAAAGCGCTATTAAAACCTTATGCTGTTTACATTTTATGACTAACACATGAATCCTATTTAAAAGTTCACTGCATTCACAAGATAATTTATTCATACGCATACATGCATGTATATAACATATGCAGCAAGTTTATGTTTAAAACGACCATGCCTAATGGCCAACAATTTTAGTTAAGCATGCCAAGTGCCTCAAAAAACCCTTGGGCCCTAATAAGCTCACTTATTTAGTAATTAAAACAGTACTTGAAGATACAGTACCTGGGCAAAGGCTGAGTGCAAACTTAGTCTGAAAGTCACAGGCATCACTGTCCAGATAGTCGTCGGAAATTACCACCACCATCCTCTTACACCTATGGGGCATTTTTTTATTACAATCATTACAATTGACTACAAACATTTAAAGGAACAATATGTAAAGGTCGCTTATTCAAAACAAAGATGTAGCTTGATGATGCCATTATTTCACGGGAGTTGTTGTTTTCACCTCTACTGCCAGTGGAAAATAATCCGACGGGATTCTGGGAGAAGTCATGGATGAGCTAATGTATTAAAGACTTATTAGCGTTACTGTAGTATGAAGCAGGATGGGCTGAAAGCTACTGGAGCGATTGCTAATGAAAGACATGCACGACACACGTCTTGAGAGCTAAGGAGCTTTTGTTATGCCACAGACGAGCATTTCTGCTTCTTCCGGTCATGTGTATGTGAGGAAACACCGTGCTGTTTTATCATATTAGATACATTATTTGAGTGTGTTGTGCTAGTCGTTCACTCGGCGGCTACTATGAGACACTTGTTGCACACTGCCGTGAGCTTAATTCAAAAATCTTACATATTGTGCCTTAAAAGTAGAAAAATCTTTTTGATACTGATATATGTTATGGCTGGTAGAAAAAAGAAATGCCTTATATAATTTTATTTACTATTTTGCTAAAAAAAAAAAAAAAAAAAAAATGATATTCTGTTTGAGATATTACAATTAAAAGTTTTGTTAAATTGTCTGTGTGAGATCTTCAAGTGAGCATTGGATGAAAAAAAAAACCTAAACAGACTTGCCTTTTTTCTATGAGCTCGCTGGCGATGGTCCACACACACGTGCCAGGAAGGACATCTCGGTCAAAGACACACAGCTTTAGGTTGTATTCAGTCTGTTCCAACTGTTTGATCATCTCATGGACAAACTGGAAGTCATTCTGACAATAGCAGATGAAGGCATCAAAGGTCTCCGGCGTTAGTCCTGTTGACAATGAAGACAATGATTAGATTGGTAAACTTCTAAATAACTAACTCCACAGGGCATTCAATTTCAGACTGAACATGAAAAAACTCACCTTCTGGATCATCATACAGTGTGATGCCTTCTCGTTCCTTTGTGCGGGGCCCACAGCTGTCCACCACTGGAACCTGGACGGGCTTCCTCAGCTGTCTTTCCAAATATTTCCTGCAGTCGTCATCTGTACAGAAACACCAACAAGATACAATAACACTTAGTTAATGGAGACTTTCACTATTGCCCAATATGCCATTTCATGTTTAAAATGGTCACTACCTCTTGTCATGATTAGTCATTCTTTTCGTGGTCTTTGAGTATATTTGTGAATATGTGATGCAATGTCTGTTTCCACAATAACAGAAATATTATATTTATATGCGGCTCACTTTTCTGAAAACTTTTTTTTTTTTAGGTTGACATGAATTGCAATAAAGGGTAACCTTTCTTATTATTACATGTATGGAAATACAAAATAATAACAACAATACTAATTTTGATAATATACTTAACTTACTATATAAAGTAGGCCTACATCATTATTAATTATTGTAACATTTTATAATATATTTGAATTATTCATTTTAAGGAGTAATAATATTAGTATATGTATATGCTATTGTTTCTATTATAACAACAAGCTATATTATATCACATAACGTATGTTTTATAACTGTAACAGTTAGATGACGTACCTATAATTTCTTTGAGATCTGATATAACATCTTTCCTTTCAGCTTTTTCTAAAATCGACAGTAAGTTTGCTACTGTGGCATCTGGACGAGTTTCCCACTCCGTTAAAACCTTTTCAAAAGGATAGTCTCTTTTCTCGAAATTCTTGATCTCCAGGTAGGTAAAGTCCATCATCTCTGCGACTGTCCTCCAGTCAGCGGCCACGGTGTTTTGAGGATTCAAATATAGCCCCAGTTTCTTTCGGAAACTGCAGTTTAAAGCTGTAACTGGAATGGCCTCATGGTCTATACTCGACTTTGATGCCATATTCATGGGCAAAATCTCACTGTTGTCCACTGAGGTTGTTAATCTCCTCGAGAAGAGAACGTGATTAACAAAAAAAGCTAAATATTTTGTGTCATTTCCATAAGAGCCGATGAACTTAAAAAAAACAAAACGTACAACTATTAATATGCTACGCAGTACAGAACACAAAACTAACAGTTGTTTAGAGTCAAGTGAAGATTGAGGAAATGTTCGCAAAGAAACGCAAAGAGAAATGACGAAATAAGCAGCCAATTACGTAAAAAAGGGGAAGGATCGACTGGTGTACTTGGTTTCAGGCTCGACTGTGAGAATCTAGTGCGCCACCATAGAAAGATTAGTCAAACACTGATCTCAGGCCTGCTTGCAAGGGCACAGCGCTCAACACCAAATATGGACAATTTCCGAAACCTTTACGCTAGAAAGTTGACAGTGGTCGGAAAAAGGCTTCCTTTCCAGGAGTGTTTTGGTTTAATGTAACGAATATTAGGTAAATAAATGTCTATGTATGTTTAGAGTATGCTCTAGTGTTCAATTTACTGTTAATATTTAATGACTAATAACAATATTATAATTTATTCAACATTAACAGTAAATTGAACACTAGAGAATACTCCGGTCCAAAACAGATAGTTCAATCAAATGAATGTGGTGCATGTGTTTGGAGAGTAAAAACAGTATCACTTGAAAAATAAAAAATAAACTTTAGTTCAAAAGCTGAACGTCTTGAAAAAAATAAATGTTTGCATAGTTATTTTACAAAAAAAAGTAACAAAAAGTAAAAAAGAAAAATTGTTTGTGTCCAGTAACCAACTAAATACCTGACCCATAAAACATAAACGATGACATATGCCATTTTGTTCAGTTCAAATTAAGTAACTAAGAAAAAGTCCTTAATATTCATACCTCAAAAAAGATGTAGGAAAAGTATTAAATTACTTTACACTTAGCACTCGAACTAATTCTGAGCACACAGCTGCCTTTTTAAAACCAAACCACTGAAACAGTTTGCACTTCTCACTTCCTATTTCCGAATAAATAAATTCTGAATGTGCACATTATTCAAACTTTTTCAGTTTGTTTATAATTTACATCATATAATCACTGGCAAAAGGTAACACCCATCCCCCCCACCCCCACAAAGAAGTATTTTTAGGTATAAAAACCCGAAAAAAGTTATCATCCTTAACTAAACCAGGACATTTGCGGACATTTATGAAAACAAACAAAAATACAATATTGTTTTCAATACAATATATAAAGACATGAAAATTAGAGCTACAGTTTGTCATAATGTCCTCAGAACGCTAGTAGCAATGTCTGTATCTGCGTGTGAAAACAGATTCAGAAAGAGCAACACAAAACCACACTCTGTTTTAATTTCCTCTTCCTGATTCCAGTCTGTCACCTGAGCAGATTCCTCACTACTCTTGTGTTATGTAGCTCAAGAAAAGCACTAATCCACTACAGCTCATCCTCAGAAAGTCTTTTTCTTGGAGAAGTAGAAGTCAATGCCTCTGTCTTTGTGTTGTCTTGGTGTGTAAGATGAGCCCTTTCTCCCTTTTGCGGATGATGGACCAGACTGAAAAAGAAACCACAAATATATTTAGTGTTTTTTTTAAATAAAATCTTGCATTTGTCCCTATTATTCAATAACAAATCAGTTGTTAATAATCTTACTGATTTGTTGTTGACATGACGGCTCCACTCGGGCGCTATGACGATAGGCGAGGGGTATGTGTCGTTGAGCGAAACCTTGGCGTGTGAGAGTGCCGAGTTGCTGAGGGTCCAGGGCGTGTGCACGTCTCCACCTTTAATACCTCCAAGCTCTGGAACCCACTGTCGGACATAGTCCCCCTTCACAGATACAACATGAATATACTGCATTAATCTTTCCGACATAGACACAAGTGCAACTTCCTTCTCCTATATTTAAACTTGCATTCATAGCAGAACCTGCTTACTTTGTGCTATTTATAATGCTATTTCATGCATTCTGACTTATTTACACTGTTAAAGAGTTGGATTTTCATGCTAAACATGGCCAAAATTTCAAAAAACAAGTTGGATGTATGGCCGAGTATTTCTGTGGCAAATACACTCCTCAAGAATTCAAAGTTTCTGTATGTTTTTTTAAAATTATTATTATGGCCCTGTATGACGTCATAAAGGGTGGAATTCCTTATATGGACACTTCTCCCGGATGAGCGCGATTTTGTTTTTATTATTTTTTATTTTTTAGATCAACAATGTGTGTTTTTGGTTGTGAGGTATTGTTCATTGTTCAGCTTTCCAATTAACCCAGCATTAAGGAAACAGTGGATGCAGTTTATTTTTTCGGAGCAGCAACAGAGTTCTGCAAGTGTGTTTGTTTGTTCCCGGTCATGAGTCGAAACCGCAGGCGGATGAGTGAAACTGCATCGCATCTCTGTGTTTTCTTGGCCGTCAGCGCATAAGTGCATATAATGTCAACAACATGAACGTATAGTGAATCAAATGTTATCCAGCGATAATGCCATGATGTATTGTTTTGTGTGTGTGTGTGTGTGTGTGTGTGTGTGTGTGTTTGCGACACTTTAGCGCTGTCCACTGCACGTCTCCACGAGTTTGGCTGTTTTCAGAAAGAATCGGTACAGCACGTCTTTTATAAATATGATAAAACTAAAAACTCTTCAGAGATATGAAGGATGCAATAATTCTCTATAGTACTTAAGATTAACATGAGATTGGCAGAAACTAAGTGTGTTATGTTCCCTTTAAAGCTGCTGTCCGTAACTTTTTTGTGTTCAAGATTTACAAAAAATATATAATAAGAATGTACAACATGAATCCATTTTCCAAACCGTGTTTTTGTCTTACCCTGAATCATTATGGTACACTTATAATAAGTATTTATATTGGGACTATTTTAGGCCAGACTGGTAGGTACCGCTGCAGAGGAGCACAGTCCCTGCGTGATCCGCCATAAACAGAGAGAAGTAGCTCCGGCTGTAATGTTCTACCGCAAGACGCATGCAGTTCTGTTTATTAACCACTAGAGTGCAAAAAGTTACGGACTGCAGCTTTAAGTGACAATAAAAATAATTTAAAAGTGGAAAATAACAGGATGTGCATTGACAAATATGATCAGTTTAGTCCAAAAAGGCAGCTGTAGATACATTTTAACCCTTTGGTGCTCTTCGGTCATTTCTGACCGAAACATTTTCTGTTTTAACATTTTTAAAATCACAGCTTCATCGGAATGATATGAAACTCGGTGACTTTTTTAGCATTAGGTATGTAAACACACAAAAAAATTGGGGTCATGATTCGAGCATGTTAATTGGTCATAAAAAAAAAAAAAGCAGCATTCATTGTAGGGGTGACCCCGAATAGTCGAAGATTCAATGCATCGATATGCGGAGCCTGATTCGACCACCGATCTCACGGTCAAATCTTCGCGGGTGTTATGAAACGAGGATCATACCATTTTGGCAATATGGGGGTGCTTGTGTGTATATAATGTGCGCGTTAGGTGGCGGTGTGAGATCCTGAGGCGCGGGGCTGAGCTTCGCGTCCTTCACCCCCTTTAGGCACAATCGGCTTAAGAACGTCCATGTAAACGCACTCAGTGTTCTTTTCCTCTCTAGACAGGTATTTTTTTTAGGTTTATTTATCAAAATGTTCTTTTATATATTTGTGTGATGTTCTGTGTTTCGATTGCGGCTTTAACATGTTATGAGAAAACGGTTTATAAATGTTTATCCACCACATTACCTTTTAGGCTATTAAATAAGAAATAAGAAAGCCATTGTCAGTTCGTCTGTCAGTTGGCAGGCAGTTTTGGTCACTTTATTAAAAGTTGTTGCTGTGTGCAGTGTGTAAAGAATAATAAAAATAGTTTTACCTTTCTGCTGACAAGTGTTGTGCCCCTCCCAACCCATTCACACACACATAGATGATTTGACTATCGGTCAAACATAGAGAGATTCGACAATTCTGATTCGAATGTCTAAATCCTTAGTCGAGGACAGCCCTAGTTCATTGTCTTCGGTCATAAATGACAGAACATTAGCCTGGATGCCAGCACGAACTCAGCCCCACCCACAACATTTGAGGACGGGCGGTTCGGTCTGGACTCGATCCATAGAGGAGAGATTATTCCCGTAAAGGGTGGAAACATGTGGTTCATAGGTTCATATGTGTGCGTGTGTGTGTGTGTGTGAGTGGATGTGTTAATATCACACTCTTGATGTTTTAGAGTGTCATCCCTATACTGCTGTGTACTTATTTCTAACAATATTTTTTAATACAAAAATAGTATTTGATATTTTTAAATATATATTCAAATCCATCTAAAAAAAAAGTATTAAATGTGTTAAAAAGTAAACTAGGGAATTCACAAACCCCTCCATGGAGGCCTCTAGTGGATTACACACATGGTTGCATAATTTTTAAATAATTCCAAGAGGGCGCTAGCCTAGAAATCTAGACGCACCCTAGCCGCAGCAAATCTAATCTGCCCGCAAGTGTCGTCTAGCAATTCTCAATACCCTTCTGAGCTGTAAACGCCAAACTCTTGCCGGGCCAATCACGTCGTGTATAGAGTCGGAGGGCGGGGCCATAATGACAACGGCCGAGTTGCGCTTGCGTGCTTCTAGTAAACACAGAAACTGGCGAACGGCGGCGGTCTTTCGAATCAGCTTTGACCACGACTCTGGAAGACTCGGAGTTAAGCTTTTCTCTGAGAAAACAACAAAGAACGGCACTGAAGTCATTCTTAAATAGGGAAGATGTGTTCGGAGTTTTGCTGACCGGATACGGCGAATGTTTAATCTATCAACAAGTTCCGTTTCACCTTCGTTGCTCTGGTTGGTGGTAGCGCTATCCTATCGCGTGCAGAGGGAGTTTGAAAGACAGCCGTTTATCCCGCCCCTCGGATTGAGTCCAGTCAATGGTGAGTTTCCAGACCAAACATCTTGTATTGGGTCTGGCTTGTCAGGTTAAGACGCTAATCTGTCTTCAAATTGAATTATATTTAAAAATAATTGTAAATGGCAAAAATAGACAATAATTATTGCATAAATATTAAAAAAAATACCATCAAATCATCTCAAAATACAAAATTAAAAAGAAAAAATATTATTGAAGAAAAATATTTGCATTGGTTTTACTGGGGTGGAGGAAGTTTAATTTTTAGGTGTCCGGTCACTTATGACCGGGAAGACAATCAATCCAACCCCTAAATGAAGAGCACCTTTTCATTATTTTAACATCCATTTTATGTGCTGATATTAGATAGAATTTAACTGAGCACTTTTAAACTTAAAATTCTAGATTTATTTTTATTTAATTTTCTATTTAAATGTTATTTATAGTTTTTACAAAAGGCTGTTAATTGTTTCCACGCTTTACAAATATGATTAATTTAAGTTTAGGCCCTGAAAGCAGAAGTTTTTATTTATTTATATTAGATCAAATCTCCTTAAGCACTTTTAAACTTGTAGTTCAAGATTTATTTTATTTCATTATTTTATTTTAATTTAGTTTTTATTTCATTGTGGGTAACACTTTATTTTACACTGTGTCTGTTGCACATTACATGTAATTAATATAGTAATAACTATAAATGATGTATAAATACATTGTAAAAAGGAAAATTTAAAATAAAGTATAACCTCATTTTGCTTTTTTTTAATAGATTTTTTAAATCCCTTATTTAAATGTAAATCATTCCGACAGGCTGTCAATTTATTAAATGCATTTTTTGTTGACTAAAATGATAGTTTTCCCTTTCTAATTTAGTTTTTCCTTGAATTGTTTTAGAATTATTTTATTATTTTAAAATTATGTTCCATTGTGACAGCTTACCCCTATAGGGTGCACAAAAATTCAATTTTCAAAAAGTGTTTTCTCCTATTTATAATATATATTTTTTTTTTTAAACTACCCATAGAAATATTCCTTGGGGTTAAAAGCGTGACATCTAGTCTCTCTTACTTTTTTGCTTAAATGTAGGCTATTAACAAAATGTATGAATCAGAATGCAAATGTTTTTTGGTTTTATGTGCTTTACCATAAGAGACCTGTAAAAACTATGACTTACATTATTGTCATAGTCTAGTCCTTGTTTGATCATATTAAACTTCCTGTTTTCTCGTGGGTCATTTCCTATTCCGGCACTATAGAGCCAGTTTCCATAGTTGCTGCAGACATCATGGTCCACCTGATGACAATGAAAGATTATTAAAACAGTAGCAAAGAGCAGAAACCATCAACCCCCTCCATCAAATATACAGTAGCAAATATTTCTCACCAGCAGGTATTCAAACCACTCAGCGCCCAGTCTCCAGTCTAAGCCCAAGTCCTTGGTCAGAAAGCTGGCCACATTTTGACGTCCTCTGTTGGACATGAATCCTGTCAGTGCAAGCTCCCTCATGTTGGCATCTACAAACGGCACCCCAGTTCTCCCCTCTGGACAACATGTGGAAAATATTTTGGTATTAATTCACAGAAAATCTATTGAAATGTGTATATTTCAGTTGATTAATGAAATTAAGTACAAAATTAAGAAGTAGAGAAGAAGACTAGCAGATTCTCTGAGAAAGACATTACCTTTCCATGCATTGAACATTGTCATATCCGTCTTCCAGGGCACATGTTTGTCTTGCAGACCTTAAGTTCATAAGGAACAAAATGATCATATTAATAATTTAAACATCCATTTCATTAAATGAGATATTAGAATGTAAAAAATGAGCACTATAAATCTATTGTTTAAGGACTGGGGGAAGATTTGTTGTATTTTGTTTATTTTATTGTATTGCATTGCTTATGATTATGAGTTGGCCTTCCTTGGCTTAATATCAGTTACAGTTTAAATAAATGAAAAATGACCAAATTTGGCCAATATCCCGGCACCCCAATAGCCATTATTTTTAATGGAAGGATTAGAATTAGCTTGTTAGAAATATGAACTGAATTTAAAAATG
This sequence comes from Pseudorasbora parva, assembly GCF_024679245.1. Classification (NCBI taxonomy): domain Eukaryota; kingdom Metazoa; phylum Chordata; class Actinopteri; order Cypriniformes; family Gobionidae; genus Pseudorasbora; species Pseudorasbora parva. The sequence goes on along the minus strand of NC_090195.1, from coordinate 15,870,185 downwards.
CTTTTAAAATTAAAAACTTTGCATTTAATAAAAAAAAATACATTTTTGAAATGAAGACAGCGTTTGGAGTGAGCACATGCAAAAGAATCTGTTCTCTGAATCAACAACCTTTGTGAGTATACACAAATAAAAGTAGACAATTTATATCTTATAATTATGTCTTGCACATATCTGTATTGCTTAAAATGTCTATTGTATTGTGAGTTATATCCACTGTCATAAAGGACAATGTCCGTCAGAATGCGCTGGCGACTTCGTCGGTCATGGGTTAAAGAAAATGTATAACCTATTTAATTAGGCTTTTTTTAAATATTAGCCTATAATATTTTTATTTTTTTTCATATGTTGGTTATTAAAAAAAGCAGCATGAGTAAGATTATAGGTTATACATAAGGTTATACATAAGATGTGCATATGTCTGGACTCTGGAGACATGGAGTGGGGTCAGGCATTGAGTATTGTTTTGAATAAAAGTCTTTATTGAAATGATTTCTAGTGTAGCCTATTTACTTGAACTTCTTAGGTAGTCTAATATCTATGTTTTCAAAGGCAGCCAAAATCAGAATTTGAATGGCCCGAATAAAGCTCTCTCTACGGGTCTGACGTGCGATGCCGTGCTGAGTGACATATCACTGTCACGCAAAGAAAAATATTGCAAGATAGCCTACTACATTATACAATTTGAACAAGTAGATAATACAGCATCCCGGTAAACATTTTTTGCTATGTTGATGTCTTTTAAATATTATAGTATTTTAAAGGAAAAAAAACAAACTTTAACTAGGCTATTTGCTTTTTACATCAAGTCAGCTGTCACTTTACTTTGAGCAAGGCCCTGTGCGGTCACACACTTGGCTCAGCCCTTGCGACGGTACTGGTTACATCCACAAAGAAGACCCCGACAAACACAAAGTGTACACAAACGACTTATTTCATTGGAGGCAACGAGATCTGCAAGAATACTTTTCTGTTTGTTATGGGGTGGTTCCAAAACTCCCAGCAGGTGAGAACAGGTGAGAACTGCACAACCTTTAGAGGCCTTTTTCTCTCGTTTAAACTTTTTTAAATGCCTACATTCAAATGGCCACAACTTCTCCAAATATTATCAGATTTTTATGTGTTACACATCATTGGAAAGTTTGGAGACTACACTTTCGGAATTATTAATGTTAACTCAAAATGCAGAGAACCGACTTGTGTCCCTACTTTCCATGATTGGTCACATTTATGATGTTAAAAAAATTATTTTTTTTCTATTAGTCACAGAATCCTGGATAAAAGTTATTATAGTTTTTACAAAAGAATTAAGCAGCACAACTTGTCTTCAAAATATGATGGTAATAAAAAATGTTTCATGCGCGGCAAATCGTCACATTAGAATGATTTCTGAAGGATCATATGACACTGAAGACTGGAGGAATGATGCTGAAAATTCAGCTTTGCATCACAGGAATTTATTATATTTTAAACTGTATTTACTGTATTTTCGATCAAATAACTGCAGCCTTGAACGTTTAAACATGAAAAATAGTAAATGCATACAAAACAAATCCAGACTTACCATTTATATGAAATATTCTGTTTCCATATTTTAAACCCACAAACTTGAAGTAATCTCTCCACAAAAGTTCAAATATCACCCTGGTGAAGACAAATTTAGTATTCTTGCACATGAAAAACCTGAAATGAGTTATTTGAAAACACAATCCAGTAACTCACCAGTATGTGCTTTGGTTGGCGGTTCGTTCAGCCTCGTACTTCTTTATCTGGTCATATATGTACCTGGGTGATATGCAGCCTAATGCAAGCCTGAAGATGAGTGAAGGAGGGTCAGCCTAAGCCTGTGCTTTGCATATGCATTATAAAAACATAATTTCGAAGGCTCACCAAGGAGAAAACTTTGTGGAATAGTCCACTCCGATCATGCCATTCCGAGTCTCCTTATAAGTCGCGACGGCATTCTGTGATAAAATGAGAGCATTAAATAACCCTCTCTCATTGATTAAATTATTTTAGGAAAACAAAAGAGCAAGCTCACTGTATCCCAGAAGTAATGTTTCAGCCTAGCAAGAACCTCGGTCTCTCCACCGAGACATGGGAAAGCAGAGCGGCAGTCCATCACTGGCTCTGAAACCACAGATAGGAAAATACATCATGATAATTCTATGTGGTTATCATAACATACATAGTTTTTTTTTCTCCACCAAATATCCTCCTGAGGATCATTCAGTCACCGGAGAGGAAATCAAAGCCCAATTCATGTAATTCTGCTATAGAAAGAGGAAATATGAGTAAATGATTCAGCCTTTTCAACTTCCTGTGTTAGTTTTGTATCTAGAGATATGGGTGCAGATATGCATAGCTACATTTACATAAAATCATTCCGATTGATGAATCCGAATGTAGTGTTTACGTAAACGCTAAATAAAGTGATGGTGTTGATGTGTGCGTTTATGTCACAAGTAGGCATGGGTACCGAAAACCGGTATTAAACGGGCCCCGGGGGTGAATTTTGAAAGACCGTTGTATCGATAAGCTCGGACGTTATCGGTTCTGCTGTCGGTAGGCTACTTCTGCTGTAAAATACACGTAGAGAGAGAGAGAGAGAGAGAGAGAGAGAGAGAGAGAGAGAGAGAGAGAGAGAGAGAGAGAGAGAGAGAGAGAGAGACGCAAACGACAGCCGAGGACAGAACTAAACATTCAAACATAGCCTGGTTACACTTTAGATCTGTGATAGCCTGCTTTTATTTTAGATTTTGTCTTCCAAAGATTAAAATAATAATATTTATGTCTAGCGCAACTTAATTCCCTTTGCAGCAGTAGCCTACGCTGTCATTTCTCCATAAAACTCAAACGTAATGACAGAATCAGCACGATCAGTGATTGTTGTAAAATACAGTGTAGTTACTGTTGGTAAATTGTGGGATGCGTTTAATAATAAAAAGAGCGATTAAATGCACAAAAATGTGCGCAAGAGATTGTTCCCAAGTCGGTGCGCGCTCCAAAACAACCGCAACGAGACGATCAAATTACACTTTCGGTTTCACACTCGCATCTAAACGATCAAATGTACACAAACATCTATGTCAAAATGACCGGCTTGGAGAGTCTCTTAAACACAACGCAGTTTGTGTCTAAAATAGACGTAGTTATTATGGATATAGTCGGGAGAAAATGTAGTGCATCTGCCTATTATCAGTCGTCTATAGATCTGCACATCTGTCTTAAAGAGGCAGAAGTGTAAATAAACATGCTGACGAATTACTGCGAATGCAAAGAGAACCAAATGCAAAGAGAAAATCACTCACAGCTCTTGAATGAATAACTTCAGCTTTAATAAGCATTTTTCAGGCTATTTATGATGAACAATGTTATTTTACATTTGATTACTAGAATTCTTCCTGAAATGAAAGCACTGCATGTGTAGGCTGTGTATTTTTGTTAATTGTGTGTATGTGTGTGTGTGTATGTATATATATATATATATATATATATATATATATATATATATATATATATATATATATAAAATCTCAAAAAGTACCGATAAGAATACCGTTAAAGTACCGGACCGATAAGCAGTATCGGTAAGATTAGTAATACCGTTAAAACCTTAACGATACCCATCCCTAGATTTGATCTTTTGATTAATGACATGACAGACATTTATGCCACTATATATTTTTTTCACACTTTATTTAACAACAACAACAACAGCTTGTTCCGTGTGTCATACTTCATTACGCCATCTCACCATTATGTCATTGCGTACACGCGGGACATTCCAGTTTCCAATCTGATCAAGTGTTTACATGTCCTAACGAAAGAATTAGTAAATGTTTAAACCACTCCTAACAATTGGATTTGGCCAATTAATTCCAACTGACATGGTTATATTTTTATACTTATTTATTACGACTGTGCCGATCCAATTAAATCCAGATTATTAGGGTCCATGTATAAAATATAAACTGTGTAGTATAATAATCTATTGAGTGTCTTATTTAAAAAATACAAACCTTTAGGCCTTTATTCTAAAGCATTCATGAATTATATCCATTTATGGTATTTTCACATCTACATTCAGAAAGGTTTACACATAGTCCAGTAAAGTCTGTAATGTAAATCTATGTACCGGTCTGTCCCAGGGACTCAAACGTAGGTATAGGACCCTCCACCAGTCCAAAGGGAAGAGATTTAACCTGTTCCGGGGTGGAAAGTACAGGTCGCACTCTGCACTGTCCCTCAACCATCTTTCTGAACTGGGTGTAAACATCAGGTAACCTTTCAAAGATAGAAAATAAAAGTCACACATTTAAATCGCTGACCTCACATGCACTGAAACTGACACTGTACTTAGTAATCAGGTCCTTAAAAAGGAATTTACAGTAACTGTGGAATTCCAGTTTTTTCTGTAAAGTTTCCTAGGAAAGTTAACTTGTTTTACAAAGCTGTGCTAGGAGGAAGTTCCTGTGTTGGGTGTATCTAGTGTCTAAGTAATTAGTTACTGTAATTGAATTACTTTTCCCTTGATAAAGTAAAGTTAGGGATTACTCTATGTTATCTGTAATACTTCTGATATATTTCTCACATTTGTAACACTTTGGTTAGTTAATAAGAATAAGTTATGTAGTTTTATATTATTTGTGCATTAATTAAAAGAGGTTTCATGTATATCCTTGAATCACAAACTAGTTTGAGGTTGATAAAGGATTTACAAAGTAATAGTAATAAGGAAATAAGGAATTAAACAAAACATTTTTTTGGAGAGAGTCATTTGTACAGTAATCAAATTACACTATTGAAGTTGTAATTAGTAACTAATAATTATTCACTCACTAACTTACCCAAAACTTTTTTTATTATATGCCAGCACCAAAATATATTTTAAAGTTATTTTAAAACAGTTTAAAACGCAGTAACAATTATCAATTATATATGTGTATATATATATATATATATATACACATGTGTGTGTGTGTTATATAATTAGTGTCATAAAATAATGTCTTAAATATTTTTTTTAAATGTTATAAAGTATATAAAATAAATATAATTATATAATTATTGATGTAGTGTTTTGCATTCCCATTTAATTTTTTATTACAAACTTTTTCAATCAAGTTCCTGTTTGGAAAAAAACGTTAAAAGTAAAGTATGGAAGATAAAACATTTGTATTAAGGTTTTTAATTATAATTTTATGGCAAAATATTATGTAGGGAGGCAAAGACAGAGACCATAAAAGTTATAATACTCCCAAAATGTTTTAACATTATCATTAACTAAACGCAATTCAACACGTGTTGTTGGTAAACTAAAACTATTAAAAATAATTTTTGTAATTGACATAAAGCTAGAATAAAATATTAGATTAAAACTTAAACTAGAACAAAAATGACAACTTTAGTTGCCTTAGCAACTAACTGAAATAAATAAGTCGAAGTTGAAGTATCACAATTAATCAAATTTAAAATTAAAATAAATGGAAACAAAACATAAATAATGATAAATTAAAAACTATAATTTTTTTTTTAATAAAAGCACATAAAATAAAAAATATAAAAACGCTTATTCAAAATATGAATAAATATTATAATGACATAACATAAATAATATTAAAATAACACTGCAACATTTGTCCTACCCTCCAATGTGACTGAATGGCAGATCATCTCTGTGGTAAAGTGTTGACCCCCAGAAAGTCTGAACTTTGACTTTGTTTTGGCAGCAGATGTCCTTTAGCTTCTTCTCCACAATCGTTTCCTCTGACGCCACCTTCAGGTAATTAACAGAAAGTCTGTAAATATTGAACTGCTACATTCATATACAGTGCATATCCACCCTGAAACGCACCTCCTCGTGAAATGCCACAGCTGTGACTGAACCCAACTGCTTAATCAAATCACAAACAACATCCTCCGGCTTTCCTTGTCTGACCAACAGCGTGCTGCACAAAGGCACACAGTCGTATATTAATCAATACAGTATGTGTGGTGGACAGAATGTGGATTCTGTGTGTGATGTGAAATTCCCACCTGCCTCGTTTCTTCAGTATTGCCCTCAGGTCTTTCACAGTGTCCAGGAGGAAATGTAAACGGAACGGACCAGTCTTAGGGAAGTTGAAGTGGTGGGTGCCCTGGTAATGACGTGGGTCGAAGCAGTAGAGTGGGATTATGTGCTCGGCATTCCTCTGAGCCCAGTGAAACACCTGGATGAATGGAGTAAAACCCGTTTGTCATGCTTTTTTAATAGGTCCAACAAAGCTTAACGTGTCAAAGCAAGCAGTGCAGTTCATAATATCATAATGTACAAAAATGTAGTTCATAGACATACAATTTGTTTACTAACTAAAAAGACAATTAATTATTGTATATTTATTGATTATTTAAGTAAACATATAGGGTTGTTTATCAGTAATCATCACAAGGGGCGTGGTCACATGCTAGCACTTCTATGGCAGGCTAAACTTCCATTTAAAAATACATTTATAATAAATGAATAAATGGAAATATTTTGTTTTTAAAAGGAGCCATATTTTTAAATTAATATACTCCCATTAATTCATGTATTTTTGTAATCATTAATTATATTTTATATATTTTGTATATTATATTTATTTAGTTTTTATTTATTTATTTGCATATATGTAATTAAATTATTGTACTAATTACTCTCGCTATAAGATATATATACTTAGGCTTTATATATTTTTCTTAGACATGGATGTCAGCTTTAGCTGAATGTCATCAACTAAAAATCATTCTGAGCACATTTGCTTAGCAACCTAATTTTATTTATAAAGCACTTTTTCCAAACAATTTAATTCAGTTAAAAGTGCTTTAATCGCTATAAGATATTGGATTACTTATTACTAATTGCTTTATACAACCTTGACCAGTTGAACCAAAACTGCACTTTTAATTCTTTTACATAAACAGTATACAATTGCATACTTATTCTTGAACTGACTAAAGTGTGTAAAGGGAGGTTACATTGAAAACATGTTTTAGGCTACACAGAACTTAGGCTGTATATATATTCTTTCATCGAGTCATTTATTATATTATATACATATAAATTGTGTACATTCGTATGCAAGTTTAGGCCTATAGCATGTGACCACGCCCCTTGTGACGATTGCCGCTAAACTACCCAATGAGCGCCAGTTTTCGCTTCATATGGACAGTGTTTCACAAATAGATGAAACAAACTCCATTTATTATTCTCAACTTCTCAAGTGTTCAATTTTGTGTAAAAACAGTAAACTTAATAAGAGAATCGTTGAGACGTGTTAAATCTCGAGCGGGACATCATCATATCGAGCAGGACAAGACTAACGTTATCCATTAGGAGCGAGTGTGGTTTGCGCGAGACAAGGCTGTACGATTCTATGCTCCTACAGATTACGAACAATATTGTGATATTTACCTCGTTATCATGCAGACGCAGGTCGTTTCTCAGCAGACATATGACCGTACGAGAAGCGGACATCCTGGCTGTCGGTCTTTAACAGTGTGAAGAAACCTCGAGCGGTCGTGTTTACGTTGCACATGCAGACCAGCAGCAGCAAAGAAAGAGTGACGTGACGAGGTTGAGTAACATGCACGTGAGGTTACCAAACACGCAGTCGGAAAGCGCATGTGCTCTCCTTACCATACTCTTATCAATAAACAAAAAGTATTTCAACTCTTACAGTAAGCCAAACTTGAATGTGAACGTGAAAGTCTGCACGATTTAGCCAAATATAATACGTATAATAAATATTTAAAGTGTTAGTGTTCAAACTAAAACAATTTATATATTTTTCTTAGACATGGATGTCAGATATAGCTGAATGGCATCAACTAAAAATCATTCTGAGCACATTTGCTTAGCAACCTAATTTTATTTATAAAGCACTTTTCCCAAACAATTTAATTCAGTTTAAAGTGCTTTACAGGCAAGAAAAAAAACAGAGATAATACTATAAAAAGATAAGTTAATGAAAATAGACCCATTCAATTATAAGAATAAAGTTTAAACGGATTAAAAATAAAAACATTTAAACTATATAAAAGCATTATAAAACATTATAGGACGGGCAGATTAAAAAAAATATGTTTTTAATTTAAGTTATTCCAGAGGCAAGGAGCATAACGGCAAAAAACAGTCTCTAGGCCTAACAGTTAAGTCTGCATGATCAGTTTTATGGCAGGTTAATAGTGATAAAAATCCTAACAATATGGCACAGAAGCTGGTTGTAGACAATAAATTTATTTATTCAAATGTACAAAATCACCAATAAATGTTTCCAGGCTTTTTCATCAAGGCAGCACAGAATTCTCCATTCTTAGCCCCTCAAAAACCAGTTTGGTCTGGTTCACTCTCAACTGAGATCATCTGAAACCCAGACCTCTCCACAATCATAATATACTGTGACTAAGGTATTTTGAATATAATGAAACATTATAACAGCTCGGTAGTGTCTATTTACAATACAATCATCTTCAGTAAAAGATCTTCAGCATCAAAGTGTCTTTGACAGCATCACTGTGTGAAACTGAAACCACCTGAAGGACATCGAAAAACACATTCCACCGTTAAATGTTTTTAAAATGACTGACCTCTCAGAATAAGGACATCAGAGAAGGCACTATTTGCAACATGAATTGCTGCTGGTGTATTTCTCGAGTTCAAAAGCAAAAACAGCAATCATAGTATCAAGTGTATAAAGTTGAACATTTACATTTGGACAAAATCAAAATAATATGCCATTTAAAACAATGTACATTTAATATCTGTTACATTTTCTCCATATTCATGATATAATGATGACAACAAAGAAGTTTGCATGTTTGAGTCGACAACTCACCATTATAGGTTACAAATCAAGACAGCGACAGTTCTGAAGTGTCCAAATTCATAATTCAAGCATATCACTTGCTCTTTGGTTGTATTTGACTGAGCGAACAGTACAAGAATGCTAAATCACCAGCCGTAGTAGTCTTCTCTAAAATATTGCTTTGACACTTTAGGGTAATGTTTATAATAATACAAAAAGTTCGGTATTGTCATTCCAAATGTGACTTAAAATTAAAAAAAAAAAAAAAGTATAAAAATATTCATTGAATCTCAGCTGATTATCCTATGAGCTCTATGCATGAGTGCAATGGGAATGTATTTACAGTGATTAACTCAGGGTAAAGAGTGCTTTAAGTAAAACTTTACATAATATAAAAAAAGACATGTTTATACAGTCTTCATTAGCTGAAAAGACATTTCTCTGTCTCATACTCTACCACTTTGGTGGTTGCATACGTCTTATTCTGTGTCATTCTCATTTGGTTAGATTCTAACCATCAAACACCGTAATCTTAACAAAAAATTACTCCAACGAGTATTGTACAGTACATCCGTCATTATATTTGCTCCATGAGGTCACTATGTACTTTCAATGACACTCAGGATTGGACCGAGGGATACAGAGGTACATGAGCCATAATCATAATCAACTCTCTTTTATGACTGAATGAATTCTGCTATACAAAAGACCATGTTTAACTCTCGCCACCTTAAAATGACACTAATATATTTGAGCCAAATTCAGGCCCTATGTGATTTGTTCAGCAACCTATGTAGTAAATGCTTCAGAGTGCTTGGACTGGTTTCAAGTGCATCAGGGGATCTGATAAAGTCAACTGGCAGTAATGCATGTAAACTATGCTATTGTAAGCAGTATTTCTTGTCTAATTTATTTAATTATTTTTTTACCAGTGACACATTATGTGCTAATAAGTGTTGACACTTTGGATGGCATCCTAGCAAAGCTGGTTCATTCCCTACACACAGGCTCTGTCCCAAATGGCACCGGGGTCAATGACAAATCAGAGCGTCCATATAAAGTAAAGGAACGTATATTTTCAGAAAATAATTCTTGATATTTATGCTGGTTTCATATGGTTTTGTAATTTTACATTACCATTTTCAAGTTATACATTTTAAATTTAACGACTATAAAAATGTAATGTGGTGTAATGATCAAGTAAAAATTATATATTTTCCTTACACCTTAAATATATAATTTCTGATTGTGTTTTATAACAAATAATGTGTGTACACACAATTTTTTGTGTATAATTGTGATTAATATTTTTTATTTTTATTTTTAATAGTCAAAAATATTATTAAGGCTTTGAGAAGTCATGATGTTTAAAATTTTTGTTAAAATATTATATTTATTATTATTAATCAAATACCAAACTAATATTTTTTAAAAGAACTGCATTATTTAAATGTTCTTTAGTATGATATAAGGGCAGTTTTATTTATGTCTTATTTAAATGTTTGAATAAATGTAAGGATCTGGACAAGAAAACAACGTTATGTCATTGACCCACTCTTAGCTCTCAACGCCCTTTAAAGTATCGATACTTTGTCGCAAGGGATGTTGGGTAATAGTGTGCAGGGAACGACTGTGACTCAAGACTGTGATGACGCTTTTCCAGGCATCAACATCACAAATCAAGTTAAAAAACAGCATACTTTGTGTTATATTGGCAGTAAATTACCAAAAATGTTATGAATTAACACTGCTGTGTCTAATACAGTGGCTGATGGCAATTTTGGCATCATTCTCTTTTCTGACCAACAAAATCTCCCTTTTTTTCCATCTTCTGTAAAGTCATGGTAACACCATCTTGCATTTTTTCTTTTGCTTTTGGAGGAAATGGCAATACAAGCATTATACCCCATTCACCACTAACATCAAACTGTTAATTCGACGACTTCTGCTTCTGATAACCCTGGAAATGTGTCCACTTAGCAAACGGTCACAGGTGCATCATTTGGGACAGAGCTATGCATGATTTTGATTAACAATACGGGAAGTACTATTTTTTCCGTCCATATTTTTCCCCCCTCGTAATGTGATATTTTTCAAGCTGCATTGAGGAGATCTGAAATACACACCCCCTCTTTATGATCAAGTTTGTTCTTGGTTGGCTGGTGGGCGGGTTTCTCCGGACCCTGGAAGGCAGAGTGGTGATTGTTCGCGGGCAGGTGTGTGGTTTTCCCTGGGGATTCCAGAAAGATCTGAAGGATCAAAAGCTGCCCTGGACAAAGGGGTGACTGAGAAGCCCCTCGGCAGTTGGCCGCCATTTCTCTTCCACAAAGATCTGCCGCAGGAGGTCCCTGCATGCGTCGGACACACCCTCGGGCAGGTTTGGCTTGGTCGGCTGGGTTGCGATCTTGAAAATGGCTGCCATTGCTTCATATTCAGCCCATGGGGGTTTCTGAGTTAGCATCTCTACGACCGTGCAGGCAACACTCCTGAGGAGAGAGAGAGACGTAAGAGACTGTTGGCAAACAATAGCTATGTTTCCATTCATGTGTTTTTATATGAATTTTGGGATATCGCATAAAAAATGCTGGATGGAAACAGCACAAAAAATAACTGTCCACCCCTTTTTATCGTTAATTTTTCACTGCGTGTGGTGTCTTTAGTAAAAGAACAAATCAGAGTCATGAGCTTTCCTGATTGCGGCAACTTTTATTTTATCACTGATACTTTAATTGTACGAAGGAGTGAAGGTTTTGTTCTTTTGAACACGTGATGTCAACAGTGTTTTATTCGCAAATGTTTTATGCGATATTCCATTTATCTGCAACTTGGGAAGTGCATCATATCTCACCAAATATCTGCTTTGCGTCCATATCCTTCTCCATTAATGACTTCTGGGCTCATCCAGTAGGGGGTGCCGGTGACCGACTTGATTCCCGTCCCGGACATGCAGATGGTCTGAATGCGCTTGCTAGCCCCAAAATCTCCCAGCTTCACATTTCCAGAGGAGTCCCTCAGAATGTTTGCGCCTGTTAGGAAACACGTATATTGAGTTACACCGGCCGAGATGTTTGTACGACCAATGATAACATTCATGACAACTGCACAAAATTATAAGCTGCCTATGGCTGATGGCGTTTGAAGTTTGAGACACGGCTTTTCTTCCCACGCTTCTAGTCGGAGTGATTTTCTGTTGCTTTAGCTGTGTTGCCTGTGAGATTTGCGCTTGTTTGAGTAGTGACTAATTCCCGCCAGCCGCAAGGTTTCCACACCCTGGAAGTCTCACTGCATTGTGAACGGAAAATTAAGAAAGAATATGAGAGGAAAGACAGAGACTCCTTCCTTTGCGGCCCACACTTCTTGTTGATATTTCCAATAGAAGATCTTCGGTTTGTTATGGGAATGACTGAGACTGTATCGGTCACATATGCAAAAAGTATGTGGCCTTAAAAGTATTTAGATACACTTAGAAAGGTCTGAATGTGACTATATTAGATGCAAACAACTGAAGCATTACTTGAACGTTTAAGAAACATCAATTACTTAGTATGAGCAAGTATGAATGTTTTATAATTTTGAATACTACATTATCTATAATCATCAATGTAAAAATCCTACATTAAAAACCTGTTAACTACTATATGTTACCTTACCATACACAGCGAAAAACTATAAACAATAATAAGTAATTCAAGTCAAATTTGGTTAAAACTATATAATTTACAGTAATTTACAGTCCCTGTGTGACATGATACATGATTAAATGTTACATAAATTTTTTATATCTTCTTATTTGTGTAATAAAAGTATATTAGGGTTTTGTGTTAAATTTTCTCTCATGTGGGTTTCTATTTTTCCACCTGTATTATGATGAATTTTAGGCAATATAAAGTTTAAGATAAAAGTTAATATTTTAGAATGACTTAATAAAACATACGTTGTAAACCAATGTCATCCCTTGATACCAGATACATTTTATGGTAACTACAGCTGGCGTTTTTTATTGTAAATTTATCAGGATAAATTTTAATCTAACTTTCTGTGAAATGTTCTGCTTAAAAAGTGTTTGTGCCACGTTTCTTTAAACAAATAAATGTCACTTGGTTTTTTAATTTATTTTATTTAGTGCAATTAAATGCAGGCATTATTAAGTGTTTTGGGACCACTTGTGCCTTTCTTAATAAATTGAGAGATTAAAGGGTGTCCATGTCTAGCAGTAAGAACATATGATTTAGAGGATGTGTTTGATACTGATGCTTAAAAGAAATACCTTATAGACAGGTTGTTAATTCTGGTGAGAGTTTAGCCTTAAAGTCTGAAGGAATGCAAAACCTTTCCCTCTTGCTATTTTTGGCAATACCTAAGGAAGTACGTACACAAATCTGAGCCAAACCTCTAAAGTTACTCTACTTAAAGGGTTAGTTCACCCTCACGCCGTTCCAAACCCGTAAGACCTTTGTTTTACCGAGTACTGATCCGATACCTGGGTGTGTATCTGTATATACAGCTTTATATACTACTACCACTATATGAATGGATAGAATTATTTTATGGTGTGCCTCAGGCTCATCCCTTAATAACATGTGAACAAATACATACAGTGAACTACTGTATTTATTACAGTATTTTTAGTATCTGACATGCATTTGACAGTAATATTTATTATTTTAATATTATATTATATTATATTATATTATATTATATTATATTATATTATATTATATTATATTATATTATATTATATTATATTTTGAACACCATAAACTGTAAAAGGTATTTTAGTTTTACAAAATAACTGTAAAAAAAAATCTTGCTATATAAAAGTGATATATTAATCAGAAAATAACCTCTTTACAACAAAACAAGTGAAAAATAAGCAACCATCTAGGCATAATTATTATTAGTAGAGATGTATTATTATTACATAGAGACATAGCTAAATCTACTGTAGGCTACAACAGTAGCCAAATATATTCTGTCAATTTCTTCACGTTAAACCAAACTTATTTTGATGGGTGGCTGTGAAGACCTTTGAGTGTCTGTGTTCATGATTTGACAGTTTTCTCAAATGAAACGGTAAATTCTCATAAAGGGACGGTTTATATCATATTATAGTGACACAAGGCAGAGACTAAAAAGACAGCAAAACAATGTCCAACCACACAGAGACACAGACTTTACAGGAGTAATATTTCAATAGTATTTTGCAGATATTATTATATATATATATTTACAGACACTAGTATATAATCGGCTACAGTTTGGAGCTCTGCGCTTAGATGAACACATAAGCGACTGAACGCAGCTGCGGGTACCGAATATACTCGTGAGTTGGTACTACCTAAATGCTGGTATCATCACATTTTTTAAATTTCAGTACCGACTTGGTACAAAAGTAGTCGCCATTTTACTGGCTGGTTGGTTCAGTCTGAAATACTGCTAAACAGCGGACATACTGCTTCCACATTTTCATTTCTTCTTCGCTGCTCTAAACAGTGGTTGCTTGTGGCAACACAGCACAACTTTCTGTGTTCACAATGCATGCTGAGCAGCAAAGAAGAACCGTGCAGCGGTTAGGCAAAGCTAGCAGTGATAATAACTATGGGTCTTGTTTAAGCAAATGGTATCGGATCAGTACATGGCTTCAAATACTTGCCGATACCAATGCCAGAATTTGCTGTCGTATTGTTGATATTCCGATGCTAGTATCAGAATCAGAACAACTACACTGTTGACGCAGTGCAAAGAGTGCAGCGCTTCTTAGTTCTACGGCAGAACGACTCGTGCGCATGCGTCGTGGTGCTCACGTGAATGCTGTCGGCCAATGGGAAGCCACCATTCTGGAAGTGCTTGGACTGTTTACACTGCATCGTAAAAGTCTGACACAGACTATAATCTATTTTTTGAGCTCAAAAAGTATTCTTGTGAAGGTTGAACCACTGCAGTCTATTTTAATGATGTTTTACTACCTTTTTAGGCGTTGAAAGTGTTAATTAAATTGCTGTCTATGAAGGGGTCACAAAGCTCGCATTTCATCAAAAATATCTCCATTTGTGTTCCGAAGATTAACGAAGGTCTTGCAGGTCCGGAACGTCATGAGAGTGAGCGATTAATAACAGAATTTTCATTTTTGGGTGAACTAACCCTTTAATAACAAGAGCTGTATTTCAGGTGGTGCAGTCACACTATCCTTTAGATTTATATTACAAAGCAACAGCCGAAGGTGATTTATGATTACTGTGATTTACCTTTGATGTCTCTGTGTACGATCATGTTGCTGTGTAAATAGTGGACTCCCTGTAGGATCTGTCGGGTGTATCTGCGGGTGACTTTTTCAGTCAGCGCTCCATACGCCTTCAGCTGGTCTTTAATGGAGCCCTAGACACACACATGGACACACAGATTTATCATACTGTTCAACAGAGTGCTATTAAACAAGAGCAACGAATCCCGCTTGAATTCAGATACCATATTCAGTGTATAAAGTGCATGATGTGTTTGATTCTCTAAAAGCAGAAAGAACTATAAAGGCTTTGTATTTTTTTATTAAGAAACTTGAAAAACAAGCCGTCAGCGTTTGCTTTGACAGGAAACATAAAAACAGGACTCAAACCTGTTTACCAAAGGATACAGTGCAAAGGAAAATGGCTTGACCCACTCCAGATTTCCTGTTTGCAAATGTTTTGCTGTATTATTTTTGTTCATACTATATGCAGGGATTTAAAAATGTATTAGTAACAAGTACAAAGTATTAAAAAAGCTGTGTAACTAAAAAATATTTTGTTGAGAGTAGTTCTGTTACTTTTATAAACCATGGTGATTTTAACCCTAGCGGGTGATTAAAAATAAAAATATACATCAAAATATGCATTTATACTTTATTGTTAATTTACATATTTACAAATACATTATTAAAATCAAAATATGTATCTGTTAATATTATTATTTATAACTCTAATAACAATTTTTACTTATACTCACAAAGATGAATCAATATCGCAACATATGTACTGCTCATTTTAAGAATGCATTATGCATAATGCATATAATTGTAATTAAAATATTTAATAAAATATTTAATCATACATCACTATTAATAAAATAATAGTAATAGTACTATCATGTGCAAAATATCATAAATATAAATAAACATTACTTTTTTACACAGTCAGTAGACATGAATGCTGAATGATATTTTTATTAAATTAATACTATACATAATAGTTATACAATAAGAAATAATTTTACAGAAGAAAATCAAGCAGAGAGGACACACGTGCGCGCACAAACAATAATCTATATTTGTTGAAAACCAGTGTTTTCAACTGTAGCTGGAAGTGTATAGTTAGTCAGAACTCAGAACTTTTTTTAAACTTTCTGGAAAACAGATCATAGTGCCAAACGTTCCTCACATGTGTCTGTGTTTCTTTGAAACACTGGCGCAAACAAAGTTCTTATTTCCTCAGCTTTCCTGTTTACACCCCTCGCCGAAGAAACAATGTCTCCTCAAGGACAACATCGTGAAACACCTGTGACGCAAACTACAATGCCTTCCTAGCAATAATACATCTGCACACTGCACAGCTCCTTCCAAACAGTATTATGTTGTATTATGAAGTATCACAATGTCCTTTTCAATTTATTAAAATGAAGCAATGTGTACCGTACATGCAATCCTACTGTAATACACTACTACAGTCTACAGGCTCTTGCGCTCTTCTGATCCCTCATTATGCAATATATTTCTCACCTCATGTAACCCTATTTCACATCCTACTCATTCAAACTCTTTCTCCTGTTCCCTTCACCTCTGCTCTTATCAGGAGGCAGCAGTGCTGTGCAGAGGCTGGTGGCTTTGGCTCTGAGCAGTGATGCATCTGTCTGCCAGAGACCTTGGTGAAACATTCCCCTTTACCAGACAATATGTGACTAAGACACTCAGTCTGTGCATATTAAAATCGAGTTGACAGATGGGACAGACCACGTCTGACGCTCATTAAAACACCCATTTGCAGAGAAAATGAACTCGTAAAGCTGTGCGGTTGTGCTGACAAAGAACACTGTGGATATGTTCGCGAGCCAGTGACATTTTGGAGCGGGTTTGTTATTAGTTGGAAAACGCAGATTCATTGTGAGTTTAACAATGTCATTTTCTTGAAACACAAAAAGGTGGAATTAAGACTGTGCCTGCTAATAGTAATGGGGTTTTTGTGCACATGCTAGTTGTTCTTTTTAGCGAACGAACGAAACAAATTTGTTTGTGAATCAGGCTACACTGGTTGTGCTGTATATTTTGATTAATTAAAAGGAACTGGTTTTGATTCACTAAATACACTGGTCTTGCTGTATTTTTTGATCCACTAAGAGTCATTTATTCATGAACTGGGATACAATGAAAGTATCGAATCACTGAATCGTTTTTTTTACGAGTCATTTGTTTGTGAATCAGTGGTACAAATAGTATCCGAAAAGAGATTTAGTGTGTCCTAAATCCTAGTATGTAGTAATGAGTATTCTAAAGATACCTGGATTGTCTACTTTTTCCAGTTAGAATCCGAAGTGCAGATTTGTGCACACTCTAACGGCTAATATTGCCCACAACCCATTGCGTGTTGGACGAGGATTCGATTAGATATACAAAAAAACTAGAAACATGACAGAAGTGCGAGTTCAACGGTTAAGTAGAGTGATTAATATTAGTATCTAACCTGACGAAAAGATATTTATTCAATGTTATCCACATTATATTTTATCTGCCGCAGCATTGTGAACCTTTGTAGAGATAGGTTTGGTCATTCACTTTTAAATGAATCATTATGCAAAATGCTAACTCATGAGAGTTCTCCATATGTAAGACCCACGACTGGCAGATCAACGTGCTGCTACATTTCTCTCTGAGACGTTAGGGAATTCAATTAAATTGAATGTGGAGGATTTTGACTGTGACAAGATGGTTGACAGGGCAGTTTAAACTGTGAAGGGATGCACATAACTAAGTGACAGAGCTGTCTGTTAAAGATGCAGCTATTAGAGCATAGTATAAGCAGGCGAATTGGGATGCAGCATGGATATGCTGCATGATTTAATTCACTAAAAAGAACCAATTCATATAAATGTTTTGTTTGTGTATCATACCACATTATACAGGCTGTATGTTTTAATTAATTAAAATTACTTTTTGTCAGTTGTTCAGTGTCACGTTACAGACAAAGGAAATGGTGCGAGGACTCAAGTGCAGAAAATGATTAAATATTTATTTATAACAAATAAAACATAAACTCAAAACAAAACCCACGAGGGGGAAAAACACACAATAGAATAATAAAATATAAACTTAAACAAACCAACAGAATCACGGGGAGGACGGGAGACGCAGACATTACACAAGGATCCAACCCAGACTGACAAACACAAGGAGCTTATAAGGGGAAGAAATCAAGAGGGAACAGGTGGGGCAAATTAACCAATAATCAGATAACAAGAAGGGCGGGGTTGACAGTAGACCGGAGACATGACAAAACCCACATGTGCACACAAAACAGGACAGGCATGTGACATTACCCCCTCCTTAAGGAGCGGCTACCAGACGCTCCACTAGGGACAGGGATGGGAGAAACAGACCAGGGCGGGACGGGAGGGGCTGACCAGGGCGGGACAGGAGGGACTGACCAGGGCGGGACGGGAGGGACTGACCAGGGCGGGACGGGAGGGACTGACCAGGGCGGGACGGGAGGGACTGACCAGGGCGGGACGGGAGGGACTGACCAGGGGGGCACGGGAGGGACTGACCAGGGGGGCACGGGAGGGACAGACCAGGGCGGGACGGGAGGGACAGACCAGGGTGGGACGGGAGGGACAGGGGAAACAGACAAGGAAGGAACAGACAAGGGAGGGGCAAACAAGGGAGGGACAAGGAAAACAAAAAGTTCAGGAGGCCATGGTGGCACACAAAGTTCGAATGACCAGGGCGGCCCGCCGAAGTCGGGAGGCCCACCGAGTTCAGGCGGCCAGGGCGGCATGGGTAGAGCAGGGCGCCAGGGAGGCGCGGTGAGAGCAGGACTCCTGGGTGGTGCGGTCAGTGCAGGGAGCGCCAGGGAGGTGCGGTGAGAGCAGGACGCCTCAGAGGCGCACGGAGAGCAGGACGCCTCAGCGGCGCACGGAGAGCAGGACGCCTCAGCGGCGCACGGAGAGCAGGACGCCTCAGCGGCGCACGGAGAGCAGGACGCCTCAGCGGCGCACGGAGAGCAGGACGCCTCAGCGGCGCACGGAGAGCAGGACGCCTCAGCGGCGCACGGAGAGCAGGACGCCTCAGCGGCGCACGGAGAGCAGGACGCCTCAGCGGCGCACGGAGAGCAGGACGCCTCAGCGGCGCACGGAGAGCAGGACGCCTCAGCGGCGCACGGAGAGCAGGACGCCTCAGCGGCGCACGGAGAGCAGGACGCCTCAGCGGCGCACGGAGAGCAGGACGCCTCAGCGGCGCACGGAGAGCAGGACGCCTCAGCGGCGCACGGAGAGCAGGACGCCTCAGGGGCGCACGGAGAGCAGGACGCCTCAGCGGCGAACGGAGAGCAGGACGCCTCAGCGGCGCACGGAGAGCAGGACGCCTCAGGGGCGCACGGAGAGCAGGACGCCTCAGCGGCGCACGGAGAGCAGGACGCCTCAGCGGCGCACGGAGAGCAGGACGCCTCAGCGGCGCACGGAGAGCAGGACGCCTCAGCGGCGCACGGAGAGCAGGACGCCTCAGCGGCGCAGGGAGAGCTGGGCGCCTCAGGGGCGCAGGGAGAGCAGGGCGCCTCAGGGGCGCAGGGAGAGCAGGGCGCCTCAGCGGCGCAGGCAGGGCGTTGGGGAAACTTCTCCAGTCCAGCAGTATCCACCGGCACTGGGACCACCGGAATACGATCTGCTGGCATTGGGACCACCGGAACATGATCTGCCGGAACTGGGACCACCGGAACACGATCCACCGGCACAGGGACCACCGGAACACGATCCACCGGAACTGAGACCACCGGCACACGATCCACCGGAACTGGGACCACCGGAACTGCCTCCGGGGCTTCGGATAAAGCCCTGTGCTCCTTCCACGCATGCAGGACTGCCACCACAAAGCATCCCATCACAGCCCTCCAGGCCGTTTCCGGACTCGGGACTACCGGAACGGAGTCCACCGGCACAGGGACCACCGGAACACGATCCACCGGCACAGGGACCACCGGAACACGATCCACCGGCACAGGGACCACCGGAACACGATCCACCGGCACAGGGACCACCGGAACACGATCCACCGGCACAGGGACCACCAGAACACGATCCACCGGCACAGGGACCACCGGAACACGATCCACCGGCACAGGGACCACCGGAACACGATCCACCGGCACAGGGACCACCGGAGCACGATCCACCGGCACAGGGACCACCGGAGCACGATCCACCGGCACAGGGACCACCGGAACATGATCCACCGGCACAGGGACCACCGGCGCACGATCCACCGGAACTGGGACCACCGGAACACGATCCACCGGCACAGGGACCACCGGAGCACGATCCACCGGCACAGGGACCACCGGAACACGATCCACCGGCACAGGGACCACCGGAGCACGATCCACCGGCACAGGGACCACCGGAGCACGATCCACCGGCACAGGGACCACCGGAGCACGATCCACCGGCACAGGGACCACCGGAGCACGATCCACCGGCACAGGGACCACCGGAGTTGTGGATGACACCCTGTGCTTCTCCCAAGCATGCAGGACTGCCACCACAAAGCCTCCTATTACAGCCCTCCAGGCCATGTCTGGACTCAGGGCTCCCGGAACTGGCACCGAGGGAGAACTTCTCTGCTGAGTCCTCATAGTATGGTTGGATCCTTCTGTCACGTTACAGACAAAGGAAATGGTGCGAGGACTCAAGTGCAGAAAATGATTAAATATTTATTTATAACAAATAAAACATAAACTCAAAACAAAACCCACGAGGGGGAAAAACACACAATAGAATAATAAAATATAAACTTAAACAAACCAACAGAATCACGGGGAGGACGGGAGACGCAGACATTACACAAGGATCCAACCCAGACTGACAAACACAAGGAGCTTATAAGGGGAAGAAATCAAGAGGGAACAGGTGGGGCAAATTAACCAATAATCAGATAACAAGAAGGGCGGGGTTGACAGTAGACCGGAGACATGACAAAACCCACATGTGCACACAAAACAGGACAGGCATGTGACATTCAGGAATCGGGCTACAATGATACTATTTTCAATAGAAAGACATTACTTGACATCATTTCATGGTACCCTATCTTTCCAGGTAACAGTGGATATTAACAGCACTATGATTGATTAAACTAGATTGGCGATTGTCAGTGAATAAAGCCCTATTCGGATGGGATTCGTTTAACATGGAGAGGTGGGGTAAAGTCATTATTAGCAGAGCTTCTAAGTGATTTTAGTCTCGTCCAAATGTGCCAACTCAGTAATTATTATGGACAATGTCAGTAAAGATTACAGTGACTTTTACCTTCTGTAAAAAGGTTTGGAAAAATTACCTCAGGTGATACTAATCTTGTGCGAATAGATCCGCTATAAATATGTATGTAAATATGCCGTGGTTTTTCAAATATGGAGGCGCTTGAAAAAGCATTCAGTTAATTTCTGAGAGGTGGGACAAGTCTGTTGCAAACCTCAAGTGTTTTCTGCTTACAAATCAGATCAATTAAAAGCATTGTTGCCAAGTCTGTAGTTTTTCCTGTGGAATTGTGCTACTTTAACACTGTTGCCATGGGCTGTTTTTCATGTCCGCCGGTTGAAGTGACCCCAGTTATGTGATATTTAGCCCCACAAATGCTCATTTTATCAGGGTACCCTGTCAAAAAGCATATATTTTACCCCCCAGAACGCATTTTTTTTTTACCATGGAACTTACCTTTTAGCTTTAGGTAAGTGCTTATCACCAACAGAATCCAATCAGAATTTTATTTATTTCATTAATAAAATGTGTGACCGGACCTAACTGCTATATATAGGCTATATATAGATTATATGTGTTTGTGCTATCAGAAAGCAACTTAATATGCACATAACGACGAGGTATCGAGTTATCCCTGCCCCTTCTGATACTTTTACTGATATTCTTTACCTCTTGCGAATTGGCCATTAATATTACACACTTAATATTAAGATGCACTGAATTTACCCAAAGATGTAATTGTTTCTCATTCAACAAAATAATGAATAAAACAATAATGGATGCAGAAGGGCTGAAATGAACATGTGAAAGTAAACATTTCCCAATTCCTCCAATAAATAGCATTAACAGAGCAAACACAATGTGCTTTGTGTTTTTTATACACACCCCGGGCATGAATTCCACAAAGATGGACAGTTTTCTCTGCACCGGATCACGCAAGCATCCGTAGTACTGCACTATACGCTCGTGACGCAGGTTCTTCAAGAGCTGAATCTCACACTCCAGTGCATTTACTTCCTGTGGAGTGAGACAAAGAGAAAATTTAGAATGTCTCTTCAGTGCATAAATACTGTCACCAGCATAGTCCACTTCATACTAACCTTGCTGGTCTCGTGACAGTCAGGGTCAAAGGGCACCTGCTTGGCCGCCAGCTCGCGTCCCGTGTCGACATCGTAGCAGAGGTAGACCTCGCCGAAAGCGCCCCGACCGAGCAGTTTCCCCTGACGCCAGTTTACCGGAGCCCTTGGGGCTGAGGGGTTAGAAGAAACAAACCATGTTAACCTCACAGCACGCCGCAGACTGTAACTCAACCCAGACGAAATCACACACACAGACTTGCTGACGACACCAAGTCAAACCGCAACTGTATTTACAACTGGATGCTATGCAGATTTACACTTTCAGATTTATTTGCAACTATTCCCCTCTCAGGCAATAAACGAACAGAGAGGCTGACTGAGCTATTGGCAGTCGCTGCAAGTTATTCAAAACTACATATTACACACCTGTGAATATTACTTCTTTAATCAAGGCTGTGCCGAACTGAAGCAAATCCTTCAGAGTGTTTAACACATTAATGCGTCCTTTTGTTTGAATCTCTATTTATGGCTCTCTAACCATTCGCAATATGACTGATGGTTATCATGAGCCACATCCATAATAGCACAATATGTGTCTGTATTTAATTTTTTGCTATTGTTCTCTAAACATGCTGTATGGGTCTAATCATAGATGGACTTTATGTCTGGATGCAGTTAAACTACACCCAAGTCTGAGAACTACCCTCGCCAAACATCTCCCATATTCATTTTCCACTTATTCTATGACGGACACATTTGCGTCAGCATTTGCGATCCTCTTAATCAGCTTAGTGTTACTATAATGATATTTGACATGAAGCTATCTGAATAGTTTATGGAGGATCTGGTGGGAAAGAACCCACAAGCAGACAGTAGAGACGAGCATTCATGTTCATACGTCAAATTCAGGCGCCTGTCTAAGATTAATGGAGCTGATTAAAGAACCTGTTTGAGGACTACATAAGGGGTAGGGGTTGAGGATTGTTACTCATTATGTAGATGTTTGGATCTTTTTTTCCCTCACTGAGTTAAATGTTTGTGTGGGGGGGAATAAGTGCAAACAATGTTCTTTACTGTATTGTTGCCTTTTTATTTGTGTGTAAAATAAAAAAAACATGAAATAAATATTCAATAAAAGTGGCTTATAAGAGTCATTTATTTCCCGAATTGGACTACACTAGTCTTGCTGTAAGCTTTTGATTTACTAAAAAGAACCAGTTCATAAAGTCTTTTGCTTGTGAATATAACTACAGTTTCAAGGTGTATGTTGTTGATTCCCTAAAAAGTACTGGTTCATAAAAGAGTCATTTGCTTGTGAATCAGAGTACACTGGTCGAGCTGTATATTGTTGATTCCTTGAAAAGTAATGGTTCATAAGACTCATAGTACGTTTATACTTTTTAATAGCACTTACTACTTAATTCTGTATTAATTAAATATTAAGTGCACCGGTACCCGGTGGGGTCTTCTGCTGTTGTAGCCCATACGTCTTAAGGTTGTGCGTGTTGTGGCTTCACAAAAGCTTTGCTGCAAACCTCGGTTGTAACGAGTGGTTATTTTAGTCAAAGTTGCTCTTCTATCAGCTTGAATCAGTCGGCCCATTCTCCTCTGACCTCTCGCATCAACAAGGCATTTTCGCCCACAGGACTTCCATATACTGGATGTTTCCCTTTTCACACCATTCTTTCCAAACCCTAGAAATGGTTTTGTAACCCCAGTAACTGAGAAGATTGTGAAATACTCAGAGCGGCCCGTCTGGCACCAACAACCATGCCACGATCAAAATAGCTTAAACCACCCTTCTTTCCCATTCTGACATTCAGTTTGGAGTTCAGGAGATTGTCTTGACCAGGACCACACCCATAAATGCAGTAAAGCAACTGCCATGTGATTGGTTGATTAGATAACTGCATTAATGAGAAATTGAACAGGTGTTCCTAATAATCCTTTAGGTGAGTGTATAAACTTAATTGATATATTGTCCTAACCAACCCTTAACCATTTACAAGTTAGTAACCCTCTTGAAATATTTAACCTAATTTGTTTCAATATATGAGCGCCTACATTGTGGTTTTAAATTCAGTATTCTTGGAAAGAGACTGTGTATTTTCTGTCTATGTGCTAGACTTCAATTAATTAGCCACAGCGCAGTGTGGCGCTTTACGTCTGATGTGTGAAACACTTAAAGCTAAGTAAATGGTAAAACAATTGCTCTACAAACTAGTGTTTATTAGTATGTTAATAAATAAATTAAAATAATTTGAAAACAAATACCAGTTGCAACATCCAGCAGCACAATAAAAATTTAGCACCGCTAAATGATAACTGGAGACTGCTGACATGTTTAAAATGGCCGCATCCACTCTTAAATTAAAACAAGCTGGGAATATCATACAAAATTAATAATTTCTGTGGGTTTAATCTTTGAATATGTTTGTTTGAAGTTTGAATCTGTTCTAGAATTGGCTAGGTGGATCTGACACAAAAAAATGTGGTCCAAAAACTGCAGTTCTTATAGAACTGCAGCCTCTGATATTGCAGGAATATAGTACTGTTTTATTCAATACTAAAAAGAACCAGTTCATAAGCGCCATTTGCTTGTCAATCGGACTACACTGGTCATGTTATAAGTGTATTTTTACATGCAGCCCTTAGAGAGAACTCAACAGAAGGATGTTTCTTGCCATTGTTTTGTGGTGCAGTGTTTTCGTAGTAAAATAAGATTTCTTTTGCTGCGGTGCTATAGATTGAGCCTAAAATCTGACATTTCTGGTCTGGAGGCAAGCATGCAAATGTGTTTAATGGGATTTTCTTTTCTAATTGTCTGCATAAATGTCCTCATGTGTATGTATGCGTGTGCTCTTACATTTAGGACTGTTGCGTTGGCAGTTTTTCTCAGTCCAGTTGATGGTGTGCAGATCTCCACTGTACAGCAAAGTGCTTTCTCCATTATAGCTGCGTGTACGGCTGGACGGGACCAGCTGAAACAGGTTCTCTTGAGGCATAAAGCTCCGAGGGAAAGTCCTCCGACCTGTATGCACACACATATTTTATAAATGTGCATGATACAAAATACAAATACCCCTTTAGACATTTTGACCAATAAACTTCCATGACCTTTTGGATACTTTTCCAGTTATTTGAGATGCTGAATTTAAAAACGCATTTTCTATTTATACACACATATATACACTGTATACAGACATATTTTATAAATGCATGATACAAAATACAAATACCCCTTTTAGACGTTTTGACCAATACATTTCCATGACCTTTTGGACACTTTTCCAGTTATTTGAGATACTGAATTTATAAACACATTTTTTATTTATCTCATACACAAATACATCCACACACTAAAATGAACATACATATTTAAAATCACAATTGTAAAAAAAAAAAAACCCTTGATATTTCTAGGTTTCCCACCACCATATACATATTTAATAGTGTTTCCAGCATAGCATGGTGCGTACAACAAGGTCAAAGGTTGGACTCCCAGCCAGGGAACACTAAATACATTATTACCTTGAAAACACTTCATCTGCATTGGAACGTCTGCCAAATGCACAAATAACATTCCCCCAAAATGGAGTAAATCTTTGCAGAATTCAGATTCCCCTTCATGCTTTAAGGCACATGCAATCAACACGTCACGCCACATGTCCAAACATGTATCTTTATATTCCCTCTCTTCCTCCCTGATTCTCTATCTCACGCTCTTCTTTTCCTTTGTCTCTCACTTCCTTCATCAACCTTTCCACAATGCAGGAAACTCCTCTCAGTACAGGGTTTTGCAATAGTCAGTGTGCCTCATCAAGGGAAACACAAATAAAACACACACACATACTCATTCACATACACATACGTCTTTAATACACTCAGTGCTGGGGAAACTCAAATCATTCTGGCCAAGTTTATGGTCATGTGCACAGATTTATCTCTTCTAGATCCTGCCTCCAGCACTACATTTAATGTAAGGAATATGCTGAAAATATATCAGCACCTGTATAACCGCATCAAATCAGCATAAACTAGCCCTCTAGATTCTAGCAGGGATGAAAAGGGGTTTTGTGTTTTGGTATTGGCAGTCTAACAATTCGGATCTGGGCTGAAAACACATGTTTGATTCCAATTAGGAGAATCACCAAGAACACGATCCTGCTCTGTGCCATTGCGCAATGTCCTCCACGCTAACGCGATCCAGAGGGACAGTCCATGCAATTAGTGAATTGTGACTTGTTTTGGATAAGAAAGCATCTACTAAATGTTAACCAAAGAATTAATTTACTAATTAGGCACTCTGAGAATTGAGAGGCTCAAAATACCAGACTGAAGTTCTTGCTCTTTACACCAGTTTTCATGCAGACTTTGTGAAAACATAATGGTGCCATTATGAAATAGAAACAAAACATGACACCAATTATTTAAATCTAATTCAGCAGGCAAGACTTTTATAGGATTTATGAACTGTGTTTTGGGGGAAAACATACCAAATTATAATAAATAAAAACAATAGCCAACTAAATGCATTATTATTAATAATAATACTTATTAATTTATTCAAGGCTTTTAAAAAATAAGACGAAAATAAAATCGAAAGCTGTCATACAGATTAGATTAATTTATTCATTTAACTTGATTTACATTTAATCTCTCAGTTAAAACTCAAATGCATTTTTTCAGTAACAATAATTAATGACATGCACACAGTTGCTGTTTTGCTTTATCATAAATATAACAGTTACACACACATTGTTCTGGTAAAGGGCAGATCTTACCATCACCGTAGTCTTTACTGCGACTGGACACATGGAACTGCCGTGGGAAGGTCCCGTGTTTCCCGTGACGTCCTGCAGGTGGAGCAGTTAGACACAGGCCGGTTATTTGCATGCATTTTCTCCTCATTCACAGAAAACAGCTAATCTTAATAAGCTAATTCATTCAATTATTTGATATTAAGGTGATATTTAGCCATGCGTAATATCATTGAATCAAGCAAATCAGCTCTCAGATATTGAAGAGTTCTTTATCATACACAGACACACACATACACACGTCTGGTTCGCTATCTTTGTGGGGAGGGGACTCACAATAGAGACGTAATGGTTTTTCTACTGTAGAAACTGTATATTCTATCCCCTTACACTAACTCTACCCCTAAACCTACCCATCACAGTAAACTTTCAGCATTTTACATTTCTTCATAAGAACTTATTCTGTATGATTTATAAGCTGATTTCCTCATGGGGACCTCAATTTACGACCCCACAATGACGAGTCCTTATGAGTCTGTGTGCATTCAAGTTGAAGTCCCCACCGGGAAAGAAAAGCATGAACACACATGCACAAAATATATATATTTACACACTAATAATACACACACACACACACACACACACACACACACACACACACACACACACACACACACACACACACACACACACACACACATACTCACACAGTCTTTGTGGGGAAAATCTATAGACGTAAACCTATATTTTTTTTATACAAACTGTATATTCTGTCCCATTATACTATAACTCTACCCCTAAACCTACCCATCACAGGAAACAGTTTGCATGTTTCCTTTTTAAAATCCCTTATTCTGTATGATTTATAAGCCTTTTGAAAAGTGGGGGCATGGTTAATATCCTCATATTTCATATAATACCCATGTCATTATACACATTTTTTGTCCTGATATTTCACAAAAAGCACACACACACACACACACACACACACACACACACACACACACACACACACACACACACACACACACACACACACACGCACGTCTAGTTCACTATCTTTGTGGGAACTCTCCATAGACGTAATGGTTTTTATACGGTTTAAACAAATTGTACATTCTATCCCCATACACTGCCCCTACCCCTAAACCTACCCATTTCAGAAAACATTCTGGATTTTTACTTTCTAAAAAAACTCATCCTGTATGATTTATAAGCAGTTTGAAAAGTGGGGACATGGGTAATGTCCTCATAAGTCACCCTCTCCTTGTAATACCTGTCATACCCATGCTATTTTACACATTTGTGTCCTCTTAAGTCACAAAAACATTCCACACACACACCAAAAAAATGTCCCCACATGGACAAGATTTCGGATATTGCCATCTTTGTGGGGATATTTTGTTCCCATAACGTAGGGATTACCAGCCCACACACACAGTCACACACACAAACACACACACACACACACACACACACACACACACACACACACACACACACTGTAATTTAAAATTTAAGTAATATGTACATTAATGTATACTATTATATATAATGCTAAATAAAACTATACATGTAATGTATTACTGTAGTTTTTTTACAGTAGTAAATAGAATAAAGGTCATGCTCCAGGGTTTCTGTTTTGTATAATTCATTACAAATGATAATAAATCCTCTATTTTAAATGGCAAAAAAACACACAACATAAAAAAATGGTTGTGAAAATAAAAAATATATTTTTTAATGGTCCTCAGACAGGCTTCATTTACCTAATATGTGGTCATTCTGATTCAACCCTTTGATTTTGAAAGAAAGAAAGAAAGAAAGAAAGAAAGAAAGAAAGAAAGAAAGAAAGAAAGAAAGAAAGAAAGAAAGAAAGAAAGAAAGAAAGACAGTGACATTAAGAAACACCTGCACAAAATGAGTAAGCGGCTATGTGTAAACACAAGCGGGGGCCCTGACTAGCTCTTCTGCGTTCTGATGCTGTGTGCAATTGAAAGCAGCTGTTGAGCCAGCGACTGCCTCCCCATGTGCTGTTTGCAGCTCGTCTCCCAGGGAGACCCAGTGATTTGCTCTGTTTAGAAGCAGAGTGCAGGGAGGAAAAACCTACTCACAAGACTAAGGGAAAAAAAAGCTTGCTCTCTATGGAGAAATCCTCAGTGTCGAGGATCTGAATGCATGTATGAGGGTGTTTGGCCTTCACTGGAAAGACACGCACAGTGTCTGTATCATAGAGCTCTTTTCATTCTCTAACGGACTGGGATATAAATGCTCTGCAGCATGTAAAAAGGAAAGTTTCCATGAAAAGTGTTTTTGTGCATGTGTGACTGGCTGGCTGGCCTCCCTCTGTTGGGAAGATTACTATCTCATTATCAGGCAGGCCTGCTCTATTTGATCACTGCTCAAGAGGAAAAACAACAGAGGGAAACCGGGCATGAGCATGAGAGCTGGAGAGAGAGCGAGAGTGACGGAGCAACGGAGAGACAGAGAATACTAACCAGGAAAGGACATGAGAGAAAATCTCCTTGTTTAACCACTCCAGTAACTTTCAATTTCTCAGCACAGCAGAAGAAAAGGAATGAAAGGGGGAAAGAAGTGTGAAAATCTCATTCTCTCCCTGTCGATACAGGTCTATAAAAAAACCTAGTGAGCTGTCTACATATGCAGACTTTTCAGGCATCACACTGAAAAAAATCAATTTCTTAATCCATATTTTTTGTCATATTTTCTAGTATAAATATTTAAACATCCATAAACCATAAATTTACTTGAAAACAAAATTGAATAATAGCATAATATCTACATTAATCAAACAAAATGTAATGACAACAAAAACTTAGAATGCGTTCTGAAGGATCATCTGACAGTGAAGAGTAATGGCTGCTGAAAATTAATCATAGGAATAAATTACATTTTAAAATGGTAAATAAAAAATGTAACAGTTTCTACTATATTTTGGATCAAATTAAGGCAGGCTTGGTGAGTTTAAGAGACTTCTATCAATTAAAAAAAAAAAAAAAAAATTATATATATATATATATATATATATATATATATATATATATATATATATATATATATATATATATATATATATATATATATATATATATATATATATATATATATATATATATATATATATATATTCCAAAATGTTTGACTGGTAGTGTATATAAAAAATATATTTATTTATATATTTAGAATATCTCTCAAATTAAGTTATTTAAAGTTACTGCAAAAATGCAAACAAACAAACTGCCAATGAGGTAAATAATAATTATGATAATAATTATAATAATAACAATTTAAAGATGGTTAAAAACAACCTCAATATTTAATGAAATTTTGTTTCCAACAAAAAAAAAGTGCTATCTTTTACAAAGGAGGATCCCAGAATGCACTTGGATCAGCAAATTAAATAAATAACCAAAGATGGGGAAAAAGCAAAATATTACAATTATAATTATTTGTAATTAATATAATTGATTTAATACAGAATAATAATAAAAAATAAATCTAATCAAAATGGGCTAAATGTTATACTATTTATAAGCTACTACTAAAAATAACAGAAAATACAACAACAACAAAAAAATCTAAATAAAACAGAAATGTTATGATTATAATTCAACATTTGCGATGTACATCTCCCAAGTATTTCGAAAATTAGTTCCTGTCCATGTAGAATGTCAAATCAGTCATGCATCAGGCACCATTTCTGTTAGGATGCACTCTTAGAAGGCAGCTGCCTATCTAGGTAGTACACATCAAAGCAGCGCATTAGGTTTAAAGGTCCACTGAAATCAAAATTTCAGTTTTTTAAAAGTTTTCAAAAGTTTTTTAGCTTTTAGTATGACTGTGTTAGCCTTAAAGTTATGAATAAGCTAGTATGTTCCAAAACTATGACAAAATTTGCATTTAGGAGATATAAGCATTCAAATTTTACAGTCTCTCACTTCTGTTAAAACGAATCTCAGATGGTGACATCATCGCAGACTTTACTTTCTCGTCAAATCTTCTGTCCAACCAAAATGCTCTCTAGAATCTAAAGCCCGCCCCCTACGCTGCAACTGAAATCAGTCAGTTATTCACAAATTTGCTAATTTCTACATGGTGAAAGGCACATAGCACACTATATGTCATAGGAAACGATTCAGTGTAAATATGCTTTCATTTGAGGTGAATAAAATTTTCACGTTAGTTTCACACACCGCAGCAGCGCACACACCCCAACGGCTCTGGTCTAAATTTAGACTAGAGACACGAGAGCGCAGCGTGGATCATATGCGCGAGTCAGCGCAGACAACAAATATATCGGACCCATTTTAATTCGGCACAGAATGCTGCTTTTCAAAGTGATATGGAGGAGATTATGATGGTAAACAGTGTTAGAGGAAACTGGCTTTACCAAACAGAAGGGTCCTCTCTAGTCAAACTGTATATTAGCGAAACACTATTGGCTGTTTCAAAAAAGGGGAGAAGCTGCTAACAGCTGAAGCCGTTTTAGGGGAAATTACGTCAACACATTGAATAATGCGGCGCGTTTCAAAGCACTTCAGTGGGCCTTTAAGAACACAGCTGCATTCAACAGGACTATTTACAGTCTTGTTTTGACGCCCCATTAGCAATACAGTGTGACCACAGTCAACAGCTCAAAGGAAGCACCTCTGCTCCTGTCATAGAGAGACCATTAAAACAAGCCCACAACACTGACAGAAATCCAAATTCACTTGCTCATGTCAACCTCACCTTTATATTCATAGTTGAGGTTCAGGTAATTGTTGTCCCGGTTGCTCTGGGAGAATGGCGGGCTGTGGAAAGACAAGGAGAGATGATGGGTTATTTTTGCTTGTTACTCCCCTGTGTGCAGTGGTGAGGTTGGGCCGCACCGCCTGCCTGGCCTACATTCCTGTACCGCACAGTCCCCAATGTGCCAATGTGACCGCCTGCCACCTGTCATTACGTTGAGGATAGAGACTTGAGATTTTCTCTACCTGATACCTGACCCGAGATGCTAACGTCTGACCATTCAAAAGGGTTTCGTAGATGTTTGAATAGCGCAGCGAAAACGTTAAGTGTCAGTTAAATCTGCACAATGCAGTGACCCAAAAAAGTATTTGTACATTTAGGCCACCATCTATGTGGGATCTGCAAACAAATGATGCAAAAAAAAAGTTCACTTCATTAGCCGGTTTGCTTTTATGTGGTGGTCACACTAGCTTTTAAAATTGTGGAAATATTTCAGACCCCAGAACAGTTATAAGCAACAGGTTAAGTCATGCTAGATGGTTTGGTTTTCCGGGGCAGTTAGGTGTAATAATAATAATAATAAAAAAATAGAAATGAATACTTTTATTCAGCAAAAGTAAAGACATTTATAATGTTACCAATATTTCTATTTAAAATAAATGCTGTTCTTTTGAGCGTTCTGTTCATTCAGAAAAATATTAAGCATGAATATTTGCATTGATGATAATAAGAAATGTTTCAGCATTTTCTGTGAAATTGAAGACTGGAGTAATGGCTGCTAAAAATGTGTAAAATTATAAATTAGAAAAAAACTGTAAAATTATATAGTTTAACAATATTTTAATATTTATTTATAGTGCAATTTAGTTTGATATTTTGCTATTTCATTCAACTGCATTTGCATAACATAAAACCATTCCAATTATTTCCATTAAAAGTATATTTTCGTGTTCTCAAGTTCTTGGTAATGTTATACAGAAAACAGATGGATAAAGGCATTAATCATATTTTCCAGGCAAACAAATGACTACATTCAATCACTTGCTCAGCTGTGTGTAGTTAGACAGCAACATTCAGTTTTTTTCTTTCAGTTTTAAATCAATGTGAGCTGTAGCTGGCAATGATTCACAAAACAAAGCATGTTATGTTGTTGCAAGATTTCTTCTTGAAAATGACACGGCTCTTGGCTTGAACATAAATCAGCGATCGCAATTTTATTTGAATAATATGTCATGTATTTCTGAGTGAAACAGGATCATCAACGATAAACAAAAGTAGGGTGGGACTTGATTTGATTCTTTTAGAGGGACGGGGTTAAAAAAGAGGGAGTATGCAAACTATCCCCACCTCCACTCACTCACACTAGCTCAGAGATCAACTTTACTGAGGTAAACGCTGCACAAAGGTATCGCTCTTTACAACGTCAGACACAGAACGGTAATTGATATGATTATCATTTTACTATCAAACAGCTACTAATGTATTGCCAATGTTACACAAACCATGTTCCTGTTTGCCATCTGATTCCAGCCTGCCTTCTAAAAATCAGCATCCTTAAAACGCTTTGAACAACTAAGAAATTCAGTGGAGAAAGGCATATATTTCATCATAACATCGTAATATACATCATATACATACGTCACCGGCTATATTGCCAAATGTACCTGATTTTTCATATTAACAGAAAAATATACCGGGATAACCTGGCTTCCCGGAGACTTGCCTGCTCCAGAAAATAGCTAATGATATGCTAAAACCCCACCCACACGTTGACGTGATTGGTAATAAGGTAGTTTGTGACATTAGAAACCTTTGAGTTTTCAAACAACCCGTATTTGGCTCACTGGAGTTTTAAAGGTGTAGTATAATGACAGCTAGTGTCCAAATTCTAAATATTGTTTGCCCCGCCCCCTTAGACTCAACACTCACACGGGTTGCCATTTTAAAAACACGCAACAGGAAACGAGCGCAATTGACAATGGAAGACGAGGACACTTAAAAAGTCGGTAAGTTGATTTATTCGCGTTTTAATGTCCTTCCGTTCATAGAGATTTTTAGATTAATGCCGAGGCTATTTAGGTCAGATAGAATCTGCAATCTCTGACCGAGTTTATTTGTTGGCTTCCATGGCTGCTAATATAAACTGTGTGTTCCACCAACTGGCAACCTGTGGTGTCGAAATACTATTGGGTAAACTGTCAAACGTGCATCATCACAGACTAAAACAAAAACAGACATTCCGACACGGAACACACATTTCGACGTAGAATAACTGGCTCTAGCATCGTTTTTCAGAGAAATGAGTATGTGAACTCAGCATGTTTCCTAAATATCTGCAAACATATTGTGGTATTTTTATGCTTTAGTACAGTCAAAAACTTACATACAGCACCTTTAAAGAGACAACACTAAGCAATGGTGTTGACGTATGAATTTCCACGTTATTTGCACATATTAAAAACACACCACATAGACATAAAAAAAATAGTTTTAAAGTCCCGCCCTTTTTTCCAAGAAAACGTTCCTCGGATATACGTCACAATAGAGATGAAAAGACTATCGTACGTTCCATTTCATGCGGACTTTAAGATGCTAACACCCCAGTTTCCGATCACCCTACAGGAGTCAAGATGTTTAATAACAAAAACTCCTTTCAAACTTTTACAGGCAACAGCAATAAAAAAAAAAAAACTTGAGTTAATATGCAGAGAGACATAAAGTGATTGTTATTGCCCCGACCCTGTTATCCCTGTCCGACGGTGACGTCAGTACTGAGCGGGGGGGATCAGCAAGACCCCGGATAACGGGCACACATTTCCATGCACTTGTTTCCTGCCATTGTTCTAAGGGCTAAAACCCAGATAAAGCTCGTGCAGGTAGCATGGCTTTCCTTTCTCTTTCTCTTTCTCGCTCTCTCTCTCTCTCTTTTTCACTTTCCTGTCTTTCATTCTTACTCTTTCTCTCCCCTGTGTTATTTTTTCACACTGCATTATTGACTGACTCTTTTTATAACAATAGTGCACAGGAAACAGAAAGCAGAATAGATTGGTCAGATCAACCCACTCTCTCGCTATCTTTTATCTTTCTCTCTTTCATTCTCATTCTCTCTCTCTTTCTCTCTCTCTCTCTCTGAGCAGAGGCGGCGAGCGATAGCACTGGAATCCAGGCGTCCAGATAAGCGAGCTGTCGCCATGGGGACATCAAGGGTTTCCTGGTTGGCCTTTGTGGCGACCTGATTCCATTTCCTCTCCGAACAGTTAGCACATTTATCAGATATCTTGTCTATCCGTAATTATTATAATATACTCTATAGGGTAAAGTGTATAGTTATCTCATTTTATATGCAGAGACAACAAGTAAGGCATTTTAGTTTGATTTCAACTAAATACAAGAGGTGACAATACTAAACTACATATTTCAGTAACGTGAGAGTGGCTCTGATGTTATTAAAACGGTGCCCAATAAGGCTAATAAAAGAGGCTGACTACTTTTTATTATCTAAAACACTGAGCTAAAACAAAACAAATTCTAAAAAAGTCATATAATTAAGCTTAGTTTAATTTTAGAAACTAAATATTTTATATTATACAACATTTTATAATCAGCTGTCATTAAATGGTACTGAATTTTATTTTATTATTATCAGATAACACTAGTGTTTAACAATTAAAACCTCTATTGGTAATAGAGGTTTTATGAGAGTTGATTGCTAATGAGAGTTGGTTAACATGTAGTTGCAATTTAAAGGCGTCATGAACTGGCTTTTTTTCTTTTTTTCTACTGTTGTCTAAGGTCAACTAATGATGTTTGTGTGGTTTTACATTCAAAAAAATCATAACTAATAAGTAATAGGCTATTTCTACACTGGTTTTGAGGCTGTCTTCTGAACGCTGGGTTTTTGATGGGCGTGACGCACTGGAGACTTGGAAGTAAACACCCATGGGCTAGGATTGGAGAAGATTTGCATATATAATGAGATTCCGCTTGGCTGTCATATCTATGCCTCTGTCAGTTCAGGTCACATGAGGGAGAGATTATTAAAGCAGCAACTGCAAGGATTCTCTCGACCACAGGGCTCGTAAACGTCTTTATCAAACAAACGCAATGATTTATTTCTCAACCACCCTCGATTGATAGGAATATTATTTCTGTATTAGATGGTCCGAACGATCGGTCGATATAAGCGCAAACACACACACACACGTGCGCGCCCAGATCAAGAAAGAATTTCTGCCGACGGGCATACGTTTTAGTAGCCCATCTAGAAAACACAGCCCCGGGACTACTATTAGGCCGTTTAACTCACATAAGTTTGTTGCACCATTCCTGTCAGATCCAATTTAGAAGGTACAACATTGTGTCTGCAAATCTAGCACTTGAGACAAATGATTTACAAACGATTCTGCAGTGAAATGAAGTGAACACACAAACGTTCTTCACCACGTGAGCTGGAACTTCATTAAAAATATAAATGAAGTATCACACATTCCTAATATTATGATCCGAAGGAAGCTTATGCAGCGACTGTGTTCTTCCACAATATCTTGCTATCTTTTTCCACATGTTTATTGCTGCTGGCTAGTGAGCCGATCAGCTCCATGAGTCGGTGGATGGGGCTACTGAATTACATATTCTGTAGAGGTGTGTTTTTCGTCGCAAGATGATGTTAGGATGAAGCCCACAATCGTTTTCTGGGCCTGGTGTCTATAAAAGCTTTTCTTTGACTAAAAAAGAAGTTTTCAGCTCTGAAACTAATAAGGATAAGGATAATCTTATATTACCATGACCTTTTATATATCAAAAGCTCAAGGGAAAGTTGATTTCTCAATTCATCACTCCTTTAAAGCTAGGGTAGGTAATATGTTTTATAAACACTTTTTGTTACTGGTTTTAACTGTCTTCACATCCTGATAGTGATCAATAAAAAAAAGTTTTCTAAATATTATCATCTGTGGAAGTCTCGGTCCGAATGCAATGATACAATGTGACTATGCATTACTTAGTTTACGTCCTACTAGCTACATTCCGCCTTAAGAACAAATGTTGCAACCGTAAAAGTACAGAGTTAGTTACAAACTAGCTATAGTCACTAAACCTCTAGTGTGTGCTTTACATTCCAATTTAATTAAGAAATTATGAATAAATAGTGCAACCATACCCTGGTCTTTTTTTTAAAATATAGCTTTTTTCCTCTCTATAATACACACAAGTTTATAAAGCGGTCATTGGCCCACCTGTCCAGTGCTTGGTCCAGTGATTGACAGCTGCTGGAAAGCGACCCGTTAGCACTGCCGAATGGCTCCATAATCTACAAACAAAAAATAAATGACATCACTTCATTGCATTACATTTTTCATTACCATTTGTGGATCTGAACCTTAGCCCTCTACAAGACTGACGTAAGATTTTCCATGAGCCAAAGCCCATAATATGTCCAAGCTTCCTTTTCCCCAGACTGTTATAAAGTGAACGGTTACATAGAACAGTGACATCTTGCACACTTGATACAAGTCAAAGTACGGGGCGAAATAACATAAGAGACCATAAAAACTCAGTATTGTTTCTTTTTATTGGACTTTTCACAGTTTGTTAACCCAGGGTCATTCTTAATCAGAAACAACCAGGGTCATTCAAAACAAACAATCATTTGGGATTCATGATAATCCTGGTTTATCTGGTTCCGGATACTTTAATTAAGGTATTGAAATGTCACACAGTACATTTGCACACTCTGGATTGCCATGCTTATTTGCCTGAGGTTTATAACTGTCTGCCTGTTACTAAACAACTATTTTCTAATGCTCAGTTAAAACAGTTCTAAAAAACATATTTTCATTTTTTTTCTTTGGGCCAATAAATCAATCCATATATCAGTAGTTCCCAAAGTTTTTCAGCTGGGCCACCTTGTTGTAGAGGAAAATATCATCACGCCATGCTGCAACAACTTGATGAGGCTGTGCAACACTGGACATGTCAAACTGAAACTTTCCTCTCTTGTCAACATGCTTGGTGTATGAGCGCGGCACGTGCTCTTCAGTGGTGAAGGTGCGCGCTGTGTACGTCACATAAGGACGCACACTCAAAAGTAATCTGTTAAGGTTGTTTACATGGTGAAATGTTTCGTTTGATCGATTCATGAAAAGGTTTATCCCACCCATTTCAAAACGATTACAATTTCATTCGGTTTGGGCATTTTTATTACGATTGAGCTGTTCATATGAAGCATTTTCATTCAGATTGGACTTTTAAACCGATTACAGTGCTCCATGTAAACGCACCGACAGTAAAAAATTACGCAACATGGCACTTTAATAGTAGTTTATACTATTAATATAGTTAGTAGTTTATTTTACGGATAGTTTATTTATAATTCAATTACGGATATTTCACGTCATCTTCGAATGCATATTCGAATATCGAATAAAAAGTGACAGCCCTAGTTGTGGTAGTTGTGAAGTTCGAAGTAGATTCATTTTCTGTTTTCCATTTACCTGGGACTGGCAATCTTTTCACAAACTGGCCCATGCTTAGTACAGAACCATGCCTTATTCAATTTTACACGGCTCCCTGCAATACTCAATTCTTTAATCGCACCATTAAGCGGTCTGTTATTCCACACAACAACCGCTACAACTGATAACTGACAACTGCTCAAGCGGTATTCTGAGGCTGACCCACAAAAAAAATCTTATCACATTTTTAACATGTAAGAGACCATAATCATGACGATAAAAAAGCACTTGTTCCTATAGTGTGTGGAGTGTCATGATGAGGCCAAGGCAACACACCACACACACTAGCAGATTCCATTCTGAAACAACCAATGTCCCAACTGTGAACACAGTTCATCTCGCACAGTCTCGCCGTGTTATGTGACTTTAGAGTAAACAAACATGGCGGATGATGGGCAAGAAGGAATGGCGATAATAGTGTTTAGACTATAAAAGACGTGGAGATGATGTGAATATGGACTTTACATGTTACAGTTTGAGCTTGAGGCAAATTAAATTCATTGCGGATGTCATACAGTTATGTGCTCTCTCTCTCTCTCTCTCTCTCTCTCTCTCTCTCTCTCTCTCTCTCTCTCTCTCTCTCTCACACACACACGCCGTTACACACACAAAAAATCAATTGTAAAGATAACGGTGGAAATGTTACGAGCTGCGTCACAACTGTGTTATGCTTCCGTCTTCTGTCAACTTGCTTTCAGATTGGGTATTGTTTCGTTCCACCTGACAATATACAGTGTTCCCGCCACACAACAGGATGTGAATATTTACGATTTGAGATTGGTGTGGTCCAGACATTATTTTGAGCAGATTAATTCGCTCATAACACGCATCATGCATCACACAACAGGAAATATAAAATAATAATAAAATGATAAAATAATCTGTAGAACTATCAAAATAATCTGGATTTCAAGATTGGCGGAAAGGGAGAATTTGGCCCAAAATCGGTCGATTATCTTGTAGTGTGTCAATATAACACTACTCATAACCTAGGCTTAAAATCTGAATCAGTGTTCAATGTTTCTTTTTTTGGATACATGGGGCCAGATTTACTAAAAGCTTACACTAACGCAAATTAGCGCAATTTACAATTTACTAAAGATATGCGGTAAAGATATGCAGTAAAAAAAATTGCGCTAAAAAGGCATTGGTTATCTTTGCAGCTGAGCCAGTTGTATATGCATTTGTAGGAGTTTTCCTTTCAGACACAACATTTATGGGAGGAGAGTATTTAAATGAATTGCGCAAGGTGATTTACTAAAGTAAATTTACTGGTGTTTGCGCCATTACTTACCAGCCCAAAAAAGTATGCATTAAACCGGATGCTAGCTGGTAGATTGCCTTGGTCATTATGGAAATGATCTGGCTGCGTCTCTGTTCTTTAATTTGCGTGCCATCAGTAGATTGTGCGCAGAACTTCCCACTACCATCTGCGCTTTTTTGGAATTGCGCCCTCACGCTAATTTGCCCTGTTTAGTAAATCTGGCCCATGGTGTGTGTGAAAACATATTGTGAAAAGTCCTTATGTATCTTTAAATCACAGTTGTAATCTGCAGCTTCCAACCATGAAACTTACATTTGAGTCGAGCGTTTCTGGGATGAACTCTCCTTCACTGTGGATGCTGGTGTAGGACCCCTGCCGAGCGATCTGCTGCTGCTCTTCTGGTACGCTGCCCGGAGGTGGTGAGGTGCGGCCCATGTTCAGGGATCCTGCGGGCAGGCGGAGTGATGTTAGCTACCATGACACATCACACAGCCTGATCCCAAAAAAAAGCAGTCTGGAACAGTAAAACTTCCACTGCAACTAATAACAGGGTGCAGGATCCCAGAGAAAAGAAGTCGAGCAGATTGAAGTGAATGATGACTGAGATTTAAGCGCGGTTTGTGTGACAGGTAGTGACTAATGTGACTAGTGAGTAATGGTGGATGAATAAAGAGAGAGGACTTTAATGAAAAAGAAAGGCAATAAAAATTAAAGCTGCGAGCAGCGATGACGGGCCCAAGCCGGTGGCACCACCACCCCGGTGGCTTC
The DNA here is from genome assembly GCF_024679245.1 of Pseudorasbora parva. Taxonomy (NCBI): domain Eukaryota; kingdom Metazoa; phylum Chordata; class Actinopteri; order Cypriniformes; family Gobionidae; genus Pseudorasbora; species Pseudorasbora parva. The sequence goes on along the minus strand of NC_090195.1, from coordinate 15,829,742 downwards.
AGGCAAATTGTGCAAGACAGGCAATATGCATTTAAACAGGAGAGTATTTTAAAATCGCTCAAATATGCCACATTTACCGCAGCAGCTGGTGCCGCTATGACCACAAGCCACACCCATGATGGAATTTAAATATAGATGAATTCTAATGTAATATGATATAATAGGTAATTTTCAAATATGTGCAAAGTTATCTTTTGCAGCTCAAAATTTTGTAAGTCCAGAAGGCCAGTATTTAATTCATGGTCTTTTTATTTTATTAACACAATTGTTAAACGAATTATATAAAACTATATTGTTAGTGCCCTACAAATGAAGTTGGATTCACCACATTAACTGCAGCAGTTGGTGCTGCTATGACTACGAACCACAACAGTCACATCTATGAGATCAATTCAATTTAATGAATCAGTTTCATGTCAGATGATGTCACATCAATTTTAAATGAGCGCAGAATGCCGTCCGAATGGTGATATTGTATTATCCTAACACTTCTCTTGATGTGTTTTTGACCTACCTTAGCTGTTTACAATCTTATGCAATTAAGCATGCTTTCATTTCAATATTTGTAGCATCCAATAAAAAAATGTTAATTACAAAATTACCAATTGGAGCCAAATCACAGAAACTGCAGCAATGATTTTAATATTAGTGTCAGGTAAGAGTAAGATGCGCGTCTAAATTTTATGGAAGTTTATTATAAACTTTATTATAAAATTTACTTAGACTGACTGGGTAAACCCAGCCTGATCTGCCAGCGATTTGACTTCGCCCTGCAACACAGTCTGAAAACCTGTACATTCATTTCTACTGCTTCTGTTACACTGTTGCGGGAACAAATCACAGACTAACTTATTCACCTGGCACGCTATTGGCGAGTTTAGTAGTCTGTTTAGTTGACTATCCAATTGCATACAGAGTCATTCAAATAATGCTCATTGATCAATCTTAAATTGAGCTTGGTCTGGTGATACCCAGACAACTTATAAACTAGAAAATCATGTGAAATTTACTTTTTAAATCAATTTGATTTTTATCAGTAAATAATTAATTTTAAGACATGTGTCTTTTCAAAAACAGAATGACCTTCTGTAAAGCCCAAGTATAGAAAACACGCACACACACACACACACACACACACACACACACACACACACACACACACACACACACACACACACACACACACACACACACACACACACACACACAATTTCAAGCATGCTAAGTCTCAAAAACACCCAAAAAAATAATTAAAATGACACTTTGCCATAGCAACAGTTTATAAAATATCAGGAATCCATTCGTATGTCTATATCTGTCATGTTTTCACATTATACTGATGAAGTTTGAAGTAAATCGGGTGAAAGTAAGACAGTGATTTAAATTTTTTTCAAAAAGTGACACATCCTGCTGCCAGTTGGTGGCGCGATAACTTTGACTGAATATTGGAATGTAGATGTCCTCAGGCCAGGACTCTTGTCAAACATGTGAAGTTTGAGGCAGATCGGACATTGTATGCCTGAGGTACAACAAATTCCTGTGTCATGGCGAAACATCAACATTTGTGAGGCCGCCACAGACACACCCTTCAGGGAAAACTCAAGATCTTCCCAATTTAACACCACAAAGGCCTTTAGATTAGACTGTGCAAATACGATGTTGATATGATTAAATCTCTAGGAGGAGTTTGTTAAAATACAACGTCTGGCAATGGCAAAAACTGCACCAATTTACCAAAGAAAATTCAAAATATCTCACTTCCTGTTGGTTTTTCAGATTTGGCGCCTTGGGTCTTTTTTGTAGGTATTGGGCTGTTGAATGCGTCTACCGAATTTTCATACTCATACATGAAACATAGTGCGAATGACATTAATTTAAATTTTGTAGGTGGTGCTACGAACCATTTTGCCACACCTAATTCTGAAACCCATATCAGATGTATGTTTTCACCACTTCTGATGCGTGTGCAAAGTTTCATGAGTTTTCATGCGTGTTTAGGCCATCAAAAATGTAATTAATTTGGGAAAAGAAAAATGATGGTTTTAGCAATTACAATAAGGTCCTCACACCTTAAGCCCTAAATATCTGAGTTCCTGTTCGTCGGAGCTAATGACTGTAAATTAGAAAGTTGTTCGGCTCAAAGAGAACAATATATATACAGAGTTTGGTGACTGAAAATAAAACTAACCCCCCCACTTTTGACAAAAGATTGCATTACTTTTGTCAAAAGATGGCGCTACTGAGCTCCTCCACCATGCCCGATTTTAAGTCTTTGCCCATATCTACTGGACAGCATGTCTGATGTGTGTGTTGAGTTTCATGTAATTTGAAGCATTTTAAGAGTCTCAAAAGCAGCGAAAAAGAATGTTATAGTTTGATGTGTTGCCGAAGAAAATTCAAAATATCTCACTTCCTGTTGGTTTTTCAGATTTGGCGCCTTGGGTCTTTTTTGTAGGTATTGGGCTGCTGAATGCGTCTACTGAATTTTCATACTCATACATGAATGGTAGCGCGAATGACGCTTAATTTAAATTTTGTAGGTGGCGCTATCGAACCATTTTGCCACACCTAATTCTGAAACCCATATCAGATGTATGTTTTCACCACTTCTGATGCGTGTGCAAAGTTTCATGAGTTTTCATGCGTGTTTAGGCCCTCAAAAATGTAATTCATTTGGGAAAAGAAAAATGATGGTTTTAGCAATTACAATAAGGTCCTCACACCTTAAGCCCTAAATATCTGAGTTCCTGTTCGTCGGGGCTAATGACTGTAAATTAGAAAGTTGTTCGGCTCAAAGAGAACAATATATATACAGAGTTTGGTGACTGAAGATAAAACTAACCCCCCCACTTTTGACAAAAGATTGCATTACTTTTGTTAAAAGATGGCGCTACTGAGCTCCTCCACCACGCCCGTTTCTGAGTCTTTGCCCATATCTACTGGACAGCATGTTTGATGTGTGTGTTGAGTTTCATGTAATTTGAAGCATTTTAAGAGTCTCAAAAGGAGCGAAAAAGAATGTTATAGTTTGATGTGTTGCCGTGGCAACAGTATATACAATATCAGGAAGTGCTTACCAGCTTTATATCTGCTATGGTTTGACATTATACTGATGAAGTTTGAAGTAAATCGGGTAAAAATAAGATGGTGATTTCAAAGCATTTTGAAAGTGACACACTTCCTGCTGCCAGTTGGTGGCGCTATAACTTTGACTCACAAAAGTCATATCCATGTGATCAGCCTCTTACAACGAACACACAGCTGAAGTTTCATCAAAATGAATTAATGAATGCAGAAGTTATAACACACTTCCTGTTTCCCTTTTCTCGCCATAAATTCGTCTCCTCGCCACAGCCTAACCGTTTGAGATATCAAAAAGTTGCTCGCAATTTAGCATCCTCAGTGTCTTGACTTCATGCTGACCGAGTTTGGTGCTGATTGGGTGAATCGTCTAGGAGGAGTATCGCAAATTCCAGAGCATGTGTTTTCCGAACAACCCATAATAGCTCACTTCCTGTTGGGCTGACACATAACTTAGAGCACGAAAGTTGTTCGGCCCGATGAGCTCTATATGTGTACCGAGTTTCATATATGTGCGTGCAAGTGTGTTTGATTTATAGACCATGTTTTCAGACCCCACTTTAGGGGGCGCAGTCGAGCCCCCCTGCCACACCCGGGTACCAGCCTCAGCCCGGCCCTGATGGCCGCAGATTCCGATGTGTGTGCAAAGTTTCAAGAGTTTTCGAGCATGATAAGGGCCCCGAAAGTGCCCGAATAGTCGAAAAAGCTAAATTGTCCTTAGAAGAACAATAGGGCTCTGCGCCCTTTCAGGGCTTGGGCCCTAATTAAAAGAGCATGTGACAGAAAGGAATGGGGGTGGGGAAGAAAGCGTCAAATAAATGTGAGACTGACACCTGCAGACAGTGTGAAATGTAAAGACTTCTGCATTCTAGCACAATACAATTACAATTAAAGGGACAAATTTACTTTTGCTCTTTCTATAATTTTAGAATTAGTAGGCTATCTATCTAGCTATCTATCCATCCATCTACACACATATATATATATCAGTTAAAGTTACCACAGGAGCGACTGTCTCTCTTGCCTAGCCTGAGCCCAATGAGTTTTTAAATCGTCCTGTGGGTTTGAAAAGTCACGTGCACTATAATTGGCTATTGCGCTGTTCATGACGAATCCTAACTTTTTCCACCCTCTCTTTTGTTACTGTACCTTTAAGACTTTTACCATAAATTAACTGTTTGACTAACCGACAGGTTACAGGTTTAGTAGAAGGTGATCATACATATAGTAAATGTGGTTGGTTATGTTGCATTCTAAAGGATGTCATGTCAAAAAAGCATCTAGTTTTTCATGACATGGTCTCTTTAAATGCTATTTTTATTAACTAACTGCTAAAAAGTAATGCAGAAATGCTATGTATTCAGGCAGCGCAAAATCATTTCTCCTTCACCCCATTATAATGACAAATGTTGACTGCTCTGACATACTGAAATCTGTAAAAAATACATCCTTGACATTCAGCCAGCAAAAACCTAAAACCTCTATCATTCAGTAAGTAATGTGTGGAGCGAGCTATTTTTCTTTCCATGTCTCCTTATCAGGTGTGAAAACAAAGAGATGGTGCCAAACATTGGAAAAATTGTGAGAAGGTGAAAAAAACTGAGCTCTCTACCGCTATATGCAATATTTGGGTAGACACTCGTTCTCATTTTGCACAATGTTTGTTATAAACTTCTCACTGTTTATTGGCTTATGAATAATGTGTGAATGATCCGATCAAAACCTACATCTACTAAATGTCACCTGATGAATTTGAAAACCTTTCCATGCTGGCAGATTTAAAACACTTCTGTATGAAGCTGAAGAAAAACAAGCATGTTTATATCCTGAAAGAGTCATGACAAATGGGTGTATGCATGTGCATTTGCACTTTTCTACTGCTGACACAGCAAAGAGCTTTGAGGGATGCTTTTTCAAACACTATAAACTCGTTCCACTTGCCTTTGAAGCACTCTACAGTCTAAGACTGACAATGAAATGATTTTTAAAAACAGATCCCAACAGAGCCCGAATGAAACTCGAGACACCCTTGACTGTCCTTACTCAAATATGACAAGTGCTGTCATGAGTTTCCAACATTAATTTAAATTAAATAGCTGCATTTCATTGACTGTATGTAGACTAATACTATTAATAAACTGAAGTATAAAGACTTTTTTTTTTAATTCCATTAAAAACATTTTAAAAAATTGGGGTCAGTATGTTTTTTAAAGAAATTATTGCTTTCATTCAGCAAGGACGTATTTAAATTAAATTAAATTAATTTTAAAAAGCATGATATTTTAGCGCTTTATAAAGAGGTCTTTTTCAAATAAATTCGGTTCTTTTGAACTTTCCTTTCATAAAACACATTTCTGAAGGATCATGTGATCATACTGAAGACTGGAGTAATAATGCTGAAAATTTAGCATAGCAATCACGAGAATAAATAACATTTTTATATTTATTAAAATTAGGGATGTCAAGCGATCTAGCTGTAATCTTATTAACTGCACGGTGTGGCAATTAATCGAACTAATCGCAAATTAATCGCATCAAATTTGGCTGAGAAATCACCCCCAAAATATAATTTCAAGTCATTATTGTGTTAAATGAGAAAAGAATCAAATAGACATTACAAAAAGCTTTAGAAATAAATATTATATTTGATTTTATTACACAAACTTTTAGGCTACAATGACCATAAAGTGAACTTTAATATTGTTTTCTATTATTATGGAATATGAAATATATATACATTTATACCTTGGTCTGTTTAAATACTCGATTCTGATTGGCTGGAATGTGTGCAGTAAAACCATTTAAAACACAGGTAGTTTCAATCAGTTTGATTACAGTTCAAAATTAATCCGCCACTGTAAACATTGGTAACCATAGTAACACAGTTAAGCTTGCAAATAGAGTGACAGTGGCAGTATCAACCATAGAGATGTAGGTTATACGTAGAACGTTACATATCTATGGTATTAGCATTAAGTGACATGATGTGACACACAGAAGCCAATGGCACATTTCACTATGCGCATATACAGCTCTGGAAAAAATTAAGAGACCACTTGACATTGATTTCTAAATGTCAAGTGGTCTCTTAATTTTTTTCAGAGCTATGTATATGTATACGTCATCTATGACTATGCGCATATTGGCACATCCGTGGCACATGCAGTCTTCATAAGTGGCATGTGTCACTGACACACACACACTGACACTGACACACACCTGACTGACACAGAGTTGCGGAACTTGTCACCGTGTCGTGACACCTCCAGTAGTGACAGACCGATTAATCTAACAACTATACTGACGTAATTGTGACACAAAATCCTAAATAAATAGCCTAATGTTGCTGTATTTTAGATGTCAATAAAACACATTAAAGACTTTATTTTGCAAACATGTTTGAATAGCCTACGTCACACATTCTAGGAAAAACACGAAATAAATCTATCATGGGTCACTACGAACAACCCATTAACAGTTGCGTCCGTTACTATAAAACTTTATTTTTGCGTCACATACTGACATTGCAACATACTGACATCTAGAACCAACAAGCAAATCAAAAATATAATTAAACCTGAAATAATCCTACTCCTTTCCATGTTTCACGATAACAATCTGCAAAAACGAAATTTCCAACTGTTTTTTATTTTAATTGTATTTTTTATTATTATTATAATTTAATGCATTTCAATAAATGTAATGTGTCTTATAGTACAGCCTAAAGTGTAAAGACGCCGCGAGTTTATTTCACACTCTACATAATTCATTTAAATAAATTATATGATTAGTTCAAATAAAGATTGCCATGTCACTGTCAGTTTTGCCTGTCATTCATAAATAATTTTAATAAATCCATTAAAGAATAATTAAGTAAGCCTATGTTCCCTATATGCTTAAGCATCGAGGGGACTTCAGACTTATTTAAAGAAAAAATTGCACGTCTCTCTCTCTCTCTCTCTCTCTCTCTCTCTATATATATATATATATATATATAATTTATATTTTTATGAAATAAATGAATGGGCCTCTTTATAAATGGGCCATTAAATCATTGATTCACCTGATTTGTTCACAATGCAAATCCATTCCGAAACATTGTTGCGTTGCTCAGAGATGCACAAACATCCTACTATGGCTTTATAGGTAACAAAAACAGACTAAATATAAATATAATACAATATTAAACAAGCACCCACAATGATATTCCAGAATGTGCTTTCAAGCAAAACGTTCACGTGGAACGCCCATTCCGAGTGCACTGATTCTGATTGGAAAAATATTATGTAAATGCAATCACGCAGGGAAGTGGTATCAAACTGATGGCTTTAATCTGTTCTTCTGCCATTCAAAACAACCGAAATGATTTGCCCAGGCTTTCTCTAACAGCTCTGACATCATTGCGCTCTTTTATGCTATTCCCCAGTCATGATGGAGAAAAGTGCAAACAAAGCAGATGATAAACCCTTTGTGTGCGGTCATTTTGACCGTGTTGTGTGTGTTAGGGGTGTGTGTGAGCCGGCGTGACGCACCTGTAGAGTGTTTGCGCACTCGTTCAGAGCCTTTGAGAACTGAGGCTTTGAGATCTCCCAGTGACTTGGATGACCTCATCTCGCTCTGCTTGTCTTGGCCGATCACCTGGAGGAACTGTGGAGAGATGGACATATATAAGGAGTTCTGCTAGACAGGATATGATATGATATTTTCATAATAATTTTCTAAAAAATAAAGTCTAAGATTCCTTAAAACATCTAGGCAAAATTATGTAAGAAACTTATTTTCTTACCGGTATATATATATATATATATATATATATATATATATATATATATATATATACACCGGTATATAAGAAAATTAAGAGACAATTTGCCAATGTATGTAAGAACTTAATTCAGGATATATTCTCTTTATATACACGTCTTAATTTCTTATATTTATATCTTTAAATTTACCTGAATGTAGCATTCTTTATTTTACTTGAATAATAAAAAGGATGTGTGAAAGTGAGCTTGTGGTCTGAGAACTAGTTCATGTACAGGTTAAGGTTTCCATGTGGGTTTAGGTTTTGTTTTAATATTGCCTTTGGGTTGGGTTTATTTTGGGTTGCTTTGCTTTGTATTCGCTTGGACTCACTTGGTTGTTGGGAGGTGTTTTCAGAATCACTCTCAGCAGGTTGTTGATTCCAGAGCTGGAGCTCAATCCCTGAACTGCTCGGTCCAAATCCTCCTGACACTTCAGAGCCACCAACATCTACCAGACACATTATTAATAAAACAAGACGTGTGTGTGTGTGTGTGTGTGTGTGTGTGTGTGTGTGTGTGTGTGTGTGTGTGTGTGTGTGTGTGTGTGTGTGTGTGTGTGTGTGTGTGTGTGTGTGTGTGTGTGTGTGTGTGTGTGTGCGTGTGCGTGTGCGTGTGCGTGTGCGTGTGCGTGCGTATGTATGTATATAAAATATATATTTTGTCTCACTTTTGCTTTAATGACAGTAGAAGTATATATTTCGTCATCATTATAAAAATAAATGAACTGTAAATCTGTAACAATCCTAAAATTATGTATAATAAAACTTTATGATAGTGAAAAATAACTTTTTTTAAATGATAAAAATCATGTTTTTAATTTATTTACAGTTGTTTTATCATATTTGCACAAAATGAACTACAATATTTAAAAACAGAACATTATCTACATTACTATTAATAAGTTAATTGGCTAATGCAAACATTTCCAAAAGGGTTAAATATTAATGGCCAATTTATTATCTATAGTGACCTATCACTGTGAAAAGGTTACAATAAGTCACTAGAATTACCTCTTTATCAGTGAAGTATAGATCCATTTGCTGGCCGAAGGCCTCCGTCACCTTCTGAAGCAGATCCTTGAACTTCAGTGGCCTTTGGAATGGAATGATTCTAAAGGAAGAGGAGGAAAAGTCTGATCAACTTTCAGACACCTGCAAATTTCAGTTACAGCAGACATTGCTTTTGATAGTTACACTATGCAATCGGTATGTAAACATGGAACTGTGGATGTGAATCATGACACATTTCCAATCACAGGGCATTTCCAGAAATTAGGGGGTGTTGCCACAGCAACAGGGGGAATGAAGGATGGGACAGATGCAGGATGTATTCAACCCTGTATGTATGATTGTTTTCCACTAAAGCCATTTATGGTGTATTCATGCATGGGACAGGCCACAAATGGTGTCTCCGTTTATCTGAAGAGCGTGCCTATGTTTAGAGTGTGCGACTGTGTCAATGTGTGGGAACCGAGAAAAAAGGAACTGAGAGTGTAACTTGGCTTATGATGCATGATGTTAATGCAAAGCAAGCATGATGACTGTGCGTTTGGCCTAATCAACCCAGAGCGGACTACTGTTTCAACACCGGGGCCCACATCACAACACACACAAAGGTAGATGCAGCGTTTCCTGAGAGGAAAAAGAAAAAAAGTGGAGCAACACTAAAAGTAGCAGGAAGCATGTTTCCCATTCCTCCTCCGAAGTCTAGCGCACCCGCCAAATTGCACACACATACACAGAGGAATTATCTACTACTTTTGAAGAACCATCATCTTTAACTTAAACAATTTGTGGTTTTTGTATCTCCAACATAATGACAGCCAATTGGTTCTCATCTCAAGACGTTTTTAGGAAAGAAGACAACTCGGGACATCCGTCATGGGTGAAATCAAGCTTTAATGCTGATTTGAGATCAGCTGTGTGTTGGTTAACAGTCAGATTCTTCTGTAGATGAAGCTGCTTGTTGAGTTTTGAGCGATGGCTCTGTTTACACTGGCCGATGAGGGAGATAGTGATGGAAGAAAATCATAGCGGAAGACTGGAGAAATGGAGGATGTAGGGTACGAGATGATTTTCCTTCCTTGGCGTGCACAGATAAGCGCCTTGGTTTGGCCGCGTCTCTCTGCGCTTGGCATGGCACGCGGTGCTCTCCTCCTTCCTGTCTCAGTATTGCGATCGCTGCCAGAGGAAGACAGCTTTGAGTGTGTCCAACTATTCTGGTCTGCTAACTAATGCCCATTCTGATGAGTTTTTTATTACTGTAGGCGCAAGTGTGCAGATTTATGATGTGTGCAGTGAGATATGGGGACATACATATACAAGATTAATACATGTTACGTTTTACGACTTTCTGATGTAACACAATGAAACAACTGGCACAAATGTGCCATGATGTTACAATGTTGATGTGGAAACTGATTGTCAGATAGATGTTGCTGTTCATACACTATCATTCTACAGTTTAGGGTTGCAAAAACAGTAATATTGCAAAATATATTATGGTTTAAAATAACTATTTAAAAAAAAAAATCTAATTTATTCCTGTGATGCAAACCTGAATTTTTAGCAGCAATTTCTCCCGTCTTCGGTGTCACATGATCCTTCAGAAATCATTCTAATGCTGATTTTATGCTCAAGAAAACTTAATAATATCAAGTTTTACTTAATAATTTTGTGAAAACCATGATACATTTTTAGGATTCTCTAATTAATAGAAAATTTAAAGAACTGCATATATCTGAAAAATAAATCTTTTGTAACAATGTAAAGTCTTTATTGCCATTTTGATCAACATAATGCGTCCTTTCAAAACTAAAATAATTTCTTTTAAAAAATAAAACAAATCTTAATGACCCAACATTTTGAATGGTAGTGTGCCTTCTTATTTAACGCCTCATTTATTTTAAGTTGCATGCATATAAAATATTACATAAAAATGTATCTAATGCATATTAATGAGACTGGACGGAAGTCCCACCATCTGGCAGGGCAGCTTTAATAAGATTCACTGATATCATTGTTTATTCAAAGAAATGTAATACATAGACAGAATTTAATACTAATTCCCCCCTAATTTAAATGTTTGCTCTTAGTGAAGACATAATGTGCAAGAGATATAGGGATATATACAGAAGATGTGAAGCTGCCTTACAAACAAAGTCCATTTAAGGAAAGTCAGGAGGGCACAAGAGGATACTAGGGGGTCCATGGAAAAGTTTAGAAAAATGTTGTATACATTTTATATATATTTTCTATATACATTACCAGTCAAAAAGTTTGGAAACTGTACTATTTATATTGTTTTTGAAAGAAGTCTCTTCTGCTCTCCAAGGCTGCATTTATGTTATTAAAAATAAAAAATAAAAATAAAAATAAAAGCTGTAATATTGTGATTCCTTTGTTCAAAGCTGAATTTTCAGCATCATTACTTCAGATTAGGGCTGCACGATTATGACAAAAATCATAATTGTCGATTATTCCCTTGAAATTGTAATTGCGATTATTAAATAAGATTATCACAATTTATATTGAATAATGTTTTGAATAGCTTTATACTAGGGGTGTAATGATACACTTGTATCACGATTCGATATAAATCACGATACTAATCTTATCAATTAACTTATTGATATTTTAAGACAAAATAAAGAGTTGTTTTTTTTTTTATTAAAATAACAATATTATTATTACTGTATTATCAGGACCCACAAATATTCCCCCATTGAAGCATTTAACATACATATATATATTGTTAAATGCTTCAATGGGGGAATATTTGTATATATATATATATATATATATATATATATATATATATATATATATATATATATATATATATATATATATATATATATATATATATATATATATATATATATATATATATATGTGTGTGTGTTTAATGTAGTAATGTCACTGAAACTCCGAAAACTTTACTACTACTATTACCAACTAGATTTATCAACTAGTGGGCCTTCACCTCCTTCTCATACAGCTCTACTTAAAGTCAAACCAGAACAGAAGAGGGTTAAATGAAGATTTTTTTGCCACAGCAGCCAATTAGAGCTGTGAAGCAGCACACCTAACTGCCTGTCACCTCCAATGCTGCAAGTGACGCTGCGCCGACTTCCTGTGACACAACCCACTGAGGCATTTTCACACAGACGGCGGACAGGATCCTCTGGGGAGCTTTAAGACCAAAGTGTGAATTCTCCCAGGATACATCAGGACTTTGTTGTACTGGTTGCCTTTATATGAGGGAAAATACGGCCTCTTTAGAGAAGTTTTAGGTTTGCTAAATCACATATGGATATACTTTTCAAAGTCTTAAGTGTTGGCATTTGGCAGTCTTGAGATGGGAAAAATGACATGTTCTATGTGTGGGTGTATGAATGACCTACAGGACATTGAAAATGAATATTGGGTGTGCCATTGAGCTCAAACACTTGGCTTCACCTCCTCTTTCCTCTGCACCAAAGTGTGTGTGTGTAACACTGCGTCTAAATGTCAAAATACTTTTATAGGAACATTCCGGTTCTTTTGGGCAGCTTGGCATATTTTTTGATCTTCCCCGTGTGGGATAAGATGAGAGGAATGAGATCAGGGAAAGGACAGAGAGCTGCAGAAATAATGAGAATGTTCCGACTCACCGTTTCTCTCGTTCATGCTCCAGCTTCACCCGTAAATCCTGAGAGAAGAAAACAACAAAATGAAATGAATTGATCCTGTGGATCAAATGCACTAATTTATTCAGATAATCGGCTCTTCTGTGCAAACTATAAGTAAAATCAGACATACTGTAATCAAGAAAAGAGCATTCAGAGATATCACACAACATGTATAGTGTATTTATAAAGACCAAGGGTCAAAAGTAGACACTTAAAAACACAAAAAGTGACTGCAAAAAGACTTGCAACAAAGGGCATGTAAATAAAATGCAGAAAGAAATAGTAACTTGTCAAATGGATGGTAACTTTATGAGTGATACAGGGTTGCCAACTTGTAAGTTCAGGTTGGAGTGAGATTTTTTGGTGGCCGGGGGGGGGGTAATGCTTTTGATCTTGATTCAGTATCAGTTTATATCTAGTATATATACCGTACATAATAATATGTTTGTTTTGGCACTAGTTTAAAGATTTCTTGGGTCAAATGATATGTGCCATTCCTTAATATTCACTTGTGAGTGCTTATATAAGTATCATTATTCATTAAAAAGATTAGGATGCAAGTTATTTAAGTTTTGAAATTTCACATTTAAAGAAATCTAATGTTTGATCATCATATCTAAATATTTATTAGAATGCAAAGACTGCAATATATTTTTGAGCAACTAGATTAGATACATGTATATTTATTAAAGAGCCATAAGGCACCTAATGGCATTACAAATAAACATTAATATTTTTTAGCCACAAAATGACTCTAATTTGCCTCTTTGAATTGGAATTCTCTATTTTAATATTAATTACTACACTAATTGTAATATAAATTTTAGAAGAAATGCAAATATTAGAAGAAAAATATTTTAAGTGGTCATTTATTGAAAATAATTGTTGCACAAATAGTATTTAGTACCAAAAGATCTCCTCAAAATATTCAATAAATATAATTTAATGAGTATGAGTGACCTATAAGTAAGGAATACCTGAGGGCTAAATACAAGAATAACATTAATGTTAACAATGTTGAATCTCTATCACTCTCCATAATAAAACGATCCTGTAAATATGGCTGACTTAATAATCAATAAACACTAACACTATGCTGTACTGTTTACCAAAACTTGCAGCAAACATCTATATGGTGAAACTGTTGTGTATCCGCTTAAGCCATTTAAACTCATTGGCACAGCGCTAGAAGTATTGAGCGCTCATGGGCCACGTGACCAGCGCGCACCGCAGGGAGACGAGAGCATGCAACTCCGCTTTTCAACGCCTCTGGCTTTAACATTATGCCACATTAGCGCCAAAACGCTATTTATTGTTTGAATTTCATTAAAACACATTTAAAAAAATGAATATCAAAAGCAGGTTTGGCAATTTGGCGTGAGATTGAGTTGGGCGGAGTGAGAGCGTGAGACAGAGCCTGAAAGCGTGAGAATCACGCCAGATGCGTGAGAGTTGGCAACCCTGGTGATATGATATGAAGAAAAAAATCAATACAAACCTGATTCCCAAAAAGTTGGCACACTGTACATATTGTGAATAAAAAAAGAATGCAATAATGTGGAAGTTTCAAATTTTTATATTTTATTCAGAATACAACATAGAGGACATATCAAATGTTTAAACTAAGAAAATATATGATTTTAAGATAAAAATAAGTTGATTTTAAATTTCATGGCATCAACACACTTTGGGACAAGTTGGGACAAGGCCATGTTTACCACTGTGTGACATCCCCTCTTCTTTTTATAACAGTCTGCAAATGTCTGGGGACTTAGGAGACAAGTTGCTGAAATTTAGAAATAGGAATGTTGTCCCATTCTTGTCTAATACAGGCTTTTAAGTTGCTCAACTCTCTTAGGTCTTCTTTGTTGCATCTTCCTCTTTATGATGCGCCAAATGTTTTCTATGGGTGAAAGATCTGGACTGCAGGCTGTCCATTACAGTAGCCGGATCCTTCTTCTACGCAGCCGTGATGTTGTAATTGATGCAGTATGTGGTCTGGTATTGTCATGTTGGAAAATGCAAGGTCTTCCTTCAAAGAGACGACATCTGGATGGGAGCATATGTTGTTCTAGAACTTGGACAAACCTTTCAGCATTGATGGTGCCTTTCCAGATGTGTAAGCTGCCCATGCCACACACACTCATGCAACTCCATACAATTAGAGATGCAGAGATGTTTTTGTCCTCTTTAGTGCGGATGACATGGCGCCCCAGTTTTTCAAAAACTTCAAATTTTGATTTGTCTGAACACAGAACAGTTTTCCACATTTTAAATGAACCTTGGCCCAGAGAAAAAGCCTGCGCTTCTGGATCATGTTTAGATGGATTCTTATTTGACCTATAGAGTTTTAGCTCGCGACGGCGAATGGCACGGTGGATTGTATTCACCGACAATGTTTTCTGGAAGTATTCCTGAGCTCATGTTGTGATTTCCATTACAGTAGCATTCCTGTATGTGATGCAGTGCCATCTAAGTGCCCGGAGATCACAGGTATCGAGTATGGTTTTCCGGCCTTGATTCTTACACACAGAGATTGTTCCAGATTCTCTGAATCTTTGGATGATATTATGCACTGTAGATGATGATAAATTCAAACTCTTTAAAAAATGTATATGAGAAACTCCTTTCTGATATTGCTCCACTATTTTTCAACGCAATATTGGGTGAATTGGTGATCCTCTGCCCATCTTGACTTCTGAGAGACACTGCGACTATGAGAGGCTCTTTTTATACCCAATCATGTTGCTAATTGAACTAATAAGTTGCAAATTGGTCCTCCAGCTGTTCCTTATATGTACATTCTCCGGCCTCTTATTGTTACCTGTCCCAACTTTTTTGAAATGTGTAGCTTTCATGAAATCTAAAATGAGCCAATATTTGGCATGACAAAATGTCTCACTCAGTTTAAATATTTGATATGTCATCTATGTTGTATTCTGAATAAAATATTAAAATTTGAAACTTCCATAACACTGCATTCTTTTTTTAATCACAATTTGTAGTGTCCCAACTTTTTTGGAATCGGGTTTATATTAAATTATATTATATTAAGTAAAAAAAGTGGATATTAAACCAACAAAACAAAAAAGAACAAACTATTATCATTATATTTTTTTAATTAAAAAAGTTTAATAGCTTTTAAAACAGCCTATATGTTTGTTTTTGTACATTATACCATTTAACAAATACAACACGCTAGCCAAATATTACATAAAATGTATTCTCGCATCCAGTCTTGGTCAACTAACTACAAATGCATGTCTGAGTCTGAAATAACTTTATATTCAAGAAGTGCAAGACGTGACATTGCATTGCATAATTGCATAATGTCACATTCTACATTTGTTTTGAATTGTTGTTTTTAGTCATTTGTATTTGTTTAGCCTGTATTTGTTTGCTAATGTTTTGTATACGTTTTTATTTTTTTATTTCTGTGTTGTAAATTGTGTTTTATGTTCTGCAGAACAGGAACCTGATCAGGCCCGTTTAAACTGTACCTTAAATGTTACTTTTTTTTACTTTCCTGTATAAGAAATGAAATGAAATGGAATGGAATGGAATGGAATGGAATGAAATGAAATGGAATGGAATGAAATGAAATGAAATGAAATGAAATGAAATGAAATGAAATGAAATGAAATGAAATGAAATGAAATGGAATGAAATGGAATGAAATGGAATGAAATGAAATGGAATGAAATGGAATGAAATGGAATGAATGAATGTTACAAATAGTATGTCCCTGTGTCCTAAGAAACTCTTATGTATCTGAAGTTTAACCACATTGCTTTCTTCCATTCTGCCTGTTATCAATGCTGTGAAATCTTCACACAGTTTGGTTTATCACCTAAACTGCAGTCGCAGGACTGGATATGAGAGCTTGTTTGGCATCTGGCATGTATAGAATCTAAAGGTTCACCTTAAGTGGGTGGTCAGGGTGAAATAGTTATAGTAGTTCGTATACGTAACTACTAAATCTTTTTTCACAAAGCATTTATGAGCTTAGACCAAAGGTACATAGAATGATGAAAAACACTTGTAGACTTATCCACCTTATTTTTCAATGAGGAAGTAAGCGTGTGAGACTTCTGATTCATTAGCTGCTAGGGAAATAACGAGACGAATAACAAAGTGCAGTAAACAGTAAAACAGTTTGTGCTACAAACAAGTGTGTTTATAATTAAGACAATACATTCAAATAATATGGCAAGAAATACCAGTTTGCAATAGCAAGCAGCATGACAAGCTGTTTTGCACAACTAAAATTAACTGCAAGTGGAAGGCACCAGAAGCCACACACATGCATTTACAAAAAACAAGGTGGATGCTGAGCAAAACGAAATCAAAATGTTGAATGTAACACAACACAGCTCTGCTCATAAGTTATGCATTAAGAGCCGGGGGTGTAAACCTTTTGAATTGAATGATCAGGGTAAATTGTACTTATTTTGTCTTCAGGGAAACATCTTGCTTGGCTTCTGAAGGGCAGTGCTAAATGAAAAAATATGATCTTGTAATCAAATTAGAAAAATGCATATAATCATACAGCCATATTCTGTTTTATGGGTTGTATCTAAAGCTCTGTCTCTGTATCTAAAACAGCTTATTCAGGACAGCACTAAAAAAAATAACGTGCAATTTTTATAATCTCTTTACTATTTTTTAATGCAAGGGGTATTGTAAACTTTTGAGCAGAACTGTAAGTTGTTCAATAATCTCAAATATGCAACATGTAAGCCAATGGCAACAGTTGAAAAATAAATCATATTACACCATTCTTTGTCCAAACTGAGCAGCTATGGTAATAAATCTTTTATCAGTCAGAAATAATGTGTTTAAAGCAAAAGCCTAAGTGTGACCTACATTACAATTACTTCAAAATCCTTTAATAAATATTTAATCAATTCTCAGACCACAAAAGAAAAATCTGGACTTCCAAAACATATTTTATATATCTCATTTGTTTGTTAAAATTTTTCACGTGAATAAACAACTGTTTGATTGCTAAGACGGAGATGCTGAATAAAATAATATGTTGAATATGTCAAATAACTGTCATAATTCTAGGTCAGCGGTTCCATGAAAAAGAAAAAAAGATATTTACATATTATTCAAAATGCTTTCCATCATGACTGATAAAAATCAGGTAACTTGTCTCTTGTATTTCTTTTTAGAATGCTACAAGTAATTGTCTTTTAAAAGATACTAAAAGGTATTACAGCATCAAAAAAAGAAGAAAAAAAGAAGAAAAAACAGACCTGAAGAAATATGATAGTGAGGAGAGGGATGGGGGATTTACATTGTAGTCCCTTAGATGAATTCAATAGATACTCTTCATTCATTCAGAGTACTTTTTCATATTACAAGAGTGAAATAAAATGAAAAGTGCTTAATAAAACTGAGAGAGCTCTTGCCACGAATGTTGTCATATCTATGTCAGTAAGACAGCATGATGGAAAATGTACAACCTAGTCCATAAAAGTGACAGATAATGATTTCTAGCACATCTACTTGTTAATAAAAAATAAAAAAAAATCCTCCCCTACTCTGAATTTCACTGTTTGGTTGAAGTATAAACTGCACTGTCTCCCCTGAGACGACACATTGCCTTACACTGCTGAAGATAATGAACTGTCTGAATACTGTTTACACCGATACTGTTGACATTGTGACGTCATCTCCATTATGAATGCAGCAAGAGAGGCTGAAATAAGAATTAATCTGCAAGTTTATGTGCTTCACGTGCATTTTCATTATGCATGTGCTTTAACCTGCCAAGAGTCGTTTTTTGGGGATGGTTGTTGTTGTGTTACTATAATGATGTTTAGTTATTTGGGAAAGTTACTTCTGGCATTTTGAGCATATGAGAGAAAAAAGAGAGAGGTTAAAACTGTGTGCGAAAGAACAAAAAGAGTGTGTGTGCGTGCAAACCATTTATCTAGAGGTCTGTATGACTGGTGTCCGGTGTGAAACGACAGCATTGTGAGAATTCAGGCATTGAAAGAAATCTACAAGGATACGGGTGTTTTATGCTGTATAGTACATAGGGATCGGATGTTACATGTTAACAGCAGTGCCTCTCTCAGCTGTGTCCTGTTTAAGCTGTATCTTACGATGCAGCTCTGGTGGGGACTAAAGGTTGAAGGTTGCATGAGCTATTAAAAAGGTTTTACATTGTTGTTGGTTGTCAGAATCTCTGCTTGGCAGGTCACTATTATAAAATAAATCAATCAAATGAAGAATGAAACAATGAATAATATTAATAGCATAATGTTTTAAAAAGTCGCATTTATAATATTATATTTAAATTATTTTATTTCAGTATTAAACATTTTTTTATATATAAATATAAATAAATTATATATCTCGTCCGGTTTCGTGTCTTACGGAGGACGAGTGACACCAGTGAAGGACGAGAGAGGACCAGGCGTAGACTTTACATTGTGTTTTGCTTATGTTTTATTATGTGTGTGCATGGCAGTCGTTTTACTTTCCTTTTGTGTTTATTTATTGATTCAAGTTTTGTTAACGTTCGCCGGGTCCCAACTCCTCAACGAACTGCGTTACACTCTAAAAAAAAACGTTCAAACAACCTTCTGACTAGCTGCTTCTGAAAACACAGCTTTGCCCATTCCTTGCTGCTTCTGAGTGATGCATTGTGGGTAATTACCTGTCTGTAGGATGGGGTTCTGCTCTTGGGCTTGCTGCTGCTGTTGCTCTTGAGCTGGTAACAGAACCGTAAAGCTGCCAGGTCCTTCATTATGGAGGTGAGTGCCTCTTCATCATCTGGAACAAACAAAGACAAGTTTATGCTGCGCTGAGTGGATCTTCAAAAATGCGTCGCTGAAGCAACTGGATGACTGCCAACTAAAAAGTCCTGATGAGAAGAAATTTGAACCACAACGGTTACTTTTTCCATTCATTTCGTTTCGGCAGCATCATCAAACCAGACCTATAAATGTACATTTTTGCGTTTTTTACCCATGCAAAACTCACTGTCACAAAGATGGAGGGTGTTGTCGGTGGTTTCCAAGGCGTTACTATGGGTTTCTAACGTGTCTATACGTGACATGACAAAAGCAAATAGAACCCATTATAATCAGTGATGCTGTCTACACTGGATGTGGTGAAACTCAGCAAATTCCCAACAGTAAACAGATGCCCTGTTTTATTTCTGATGAACTTTAACTGCTCACACTACTTCTGACACAAAGAACAGATGGATTTGCAACAGTCGATTTGTCGTATCCTGTGTTGACAGCCTTAAGCTGGGACTAGTTACACATTAATGTAACTAATGTGCACATTAAATTAAGTTACACATTAAAGTATCATTTTTAGGATTTGTTTCAAATTGAGAGATTGTGTATTTGCAGTCATCTTCAGTCAGATCATTTGCATTTACATTCATTTCAGTCATTGCATTTACAATCAACTCTATCTGTGACTGTAAAAGTTGAACCAAAATAAACTGATATAATAAAGAGAATAACAAATAAGCAGCATTTCTCAGAGAATACTGAATGAATGGATGGATGGATGGATGGATGGATGGATGGTGATGGATGGATGGATGGATGGATGAATGGATGGATGAATGGATGAATGAAGCATTTATATACCACTTTCATTTGTACTACTGTACACCCAATGCCCTTTACACTCATGTCAGAGGTCTCTCCTCAACCAACACCAGTGTGCAGCATCCACTTGGATGATACGACGGCAGCCACAGTACAACGGCGCCAGTGCGCTCACCACACACCAGCGATAGGTGGAGAGGAGAAAGGGTGATAGAGCCAATTCAGTGGATGGGGATTATTAGGAGGCCATGATTGGTAAGGGTCAATCGAGGGAATTTAGCCAGGACACCGGGGTTACACCCCTACTCTTTTACAAGAAGTGCCATGGGATTTTTAATGACCACAAAGAGTCAGGACCTCGGCTTAACGTCTCATCCAAGGACAGATTATTGCAGGGTACATCGATCACCTTTGGGAGGTCCTAACAGTTTTCTATTGTTTGTAGCCTATTTATCTTCATGTATAAAGTTCTGTCCCACAGATGGATAAGATGGCTGACACGCTAACATCGCTGCTGATTAACTGTGCCACACCACCACCTTCAATAAATCTTCTCCGCACAAGAACTCTTGTCAAGCTCACTTATTTTATGTATTAGAGAAATCTAATATATAAGCAAACCACCCAGACAGCTCGACCAAACACAGCAAAATCGAACAAAATCAATTATTATTTACAAAACCGCACTAAATATGACAGCACTAAATATGACAGCACTAAATAAACTGTTGGTTGATTAGATTCACGAACATTTCAAATGACTAAAAAAGCTATTTTACACCATATTCACAAGTTCAATTTTTTTTTTTTTGAAATAACCTATTTTAGAGCCAGGTGCAAATGAGGTGTCTTTCAAACACTCATCTCAATCAACCAAGTTTTAAACTACTGTAGTAGAATGGTCATGTTTGGATCACTTTCCTATTCATATCTGTCATCTGAATACCACAATGTTATTCAAAACAGCAGAAAGACACGCAATGTCCACAGTGTCACAGCACTACACTAACCATGCGGTTAGGGCTTTTCATACCTGAAATAGTTGACCCTGTGTCATTCTAAAACCACAGGTAACAGAATCCTAAGTTATCTGGCTTCCCGTTTCACTTCTTATAATTGACCCAGGGTTAGCAATTAATCCTGGGTATTCATAAGCTGACATTTCACAGTGTACATCTGGGTTAGTGTTCTTATTTGAAACCATGTTTTTTTCTTATTCGCTCATAAAATAGTGCATTGTGTACTGTCCCACTAAGCTGGCGAACAAGCTCAGCTTCAGTGTCATCACTACGACACACTTCTTACAGCATTGGTCCTGCCTTTTGTTCACACAGGGCGCGTTCCGGGACTGATCCCGGCAATGTTAATAGGTCCCCATCCTGGGATTGATCCCGCAACGTGTTTGCATTCACACATAGAAGGCACTCTATCAATTTTATGGCAATTTTATGAGATCAACGTTCTGTGTGAAAGGGGTTATATATACTGCCAACTGCTATTAAGATTTTTCTTTTGCACCCTACGTAAAAAGCGGTGCAATCCCTGCTTCAAAACTAATAGTGTGAAACATTTCTTAAACCAGGGTTAAAAGCAGGGTTTAGAACAGGGTTTAAACCTGGGGTTAAGTGCAGTGAGAAAATGCCTAATCCAGCCCTATTGTATTTCCTTTTGAGATTCTATCAGGAATTTTTTCCATGGCTGCAGACACAGACACACCCCTGATATTTTTCCATAACAGCGCTGGCTTACTCCTCTTTCTGTAGTGCAGTCCACTGATGTAAACCAACAGGCCACAGGGAAAGACAGAGCACACCGGGACAGACACGTGGCCAGATGCAAAAGATCACATTATATTAGCGTTAAAGGTTTGGTCCCATTGATGGGCTTGTTCTGCTCCGACGCATTAAACCCACGGCATGACAAGCGCAGCCTTAGTGAGAGAGAGAATTTTAATAATGCAACATACACTAAACAAGATAAGCATTACAGCAAGTCTGAGCTTCAAAGAGCCATTCAGCTAAAAAAAAAAAAAAAAGCTAAGCACTGAATCAACCAAGAAATTCAGAAAACAATGTGCCCTTTGCAAAGCGAAAACTAATAGGCTTTCTTTTCCCCCAACAATTAATTAGAAACTTTTATTACAGTACTCTGGATAAAAGCTTCAGTCCTTTATCAGAGAACACAGGAAGGTTTTTGCAAAGAACGTATCGGAGCAGCTCATGTGTGTCTTGAATTCATAACCGGATCACATGAAGAACGACTGCGGCAACCTCTGTGCAAGAAAAACACAAGAATATGAACGCTAGCAGCAGCCTGTGCAACATTAAAATTGTCCACAAACTCAGCCATCATTAAAATCGAAATGGGAGCAATCATGCAAATTAGCGTGTCATACATTAACATATCAAGAGGCCCTAATGGGGCCAATTAAGCGTGTTTTGTAATTACAGCCTGAGTGGAAGGTCATTCACCTCTGCTATCATGGGGAGGAGATAGTGTGAAAGAGAAGAGCTCTTGTTAATCTCAGGTGCCTACGTGCCAATTTATTTGCTCTATTTATTCACAGATCTTAGAAATAAAATCAATTATGAGTCAGTTTAAACTTGCTGCTTTATTAAAAACTGCTTTATTATTATTATTTTATAATGTTCTTTGAGGTCCGTGTATAATGTTATAAAGATTTTTACATCAAAAAACATTCCTAATATAGAAGTAAGAAGCTATTTTTTTTATCTTGCTTTTGACCCTCGAGGGCAGTGCTAAAGTGAAACTTCTACAAGGAAGTTTTGAGTTATGAAACTTACATGATACGTATACACTATATTGCCTAAAGTTTTGGGAAGACTGCCTTTATGACTTTATGTTGCTTTGTGCACTGGTGCAAAGTCATGTTAGAACAGGAAGGGGCAATCCCCAAACTGTTGCCACAAAATTGGGAGCATGAAATTGTCCAATATGTCTTGGTATGCTTGGTATGCTGGGCCAAACCCAGACTCATCCATCGGATTGCCCGACAGAGAAGTGTGATTGGTCACTCCAGAGAACACTTCTATTAAAAGTGTACTTCAGTATGTTTTTAGTACAATTAAAATATAATATAAACATACTACTTGAATTTCAAGTGCATTTTTAATACATTTAATAGTATGTCCTTTTTCGTCTGGGGGAACACCTGAATTCAATGATTTTGAGGGTATTTTGGCAATATAGTGTGTCAAAAGATCCAGTCAAAATGTATTTCTCAATTTTACTGCCATAATGTGACACGTTATACCAGAATGAGTCTGTGTTCGAAAGGCCAATGGAAAAATAGCTTTTTGGCTATTGGTACAGTATCCTCATCCTTTTCCTCATCTAAGCTGAGCTTCCTTGTTTGTTTTTTAATAACCAAAAGTGAAATGAATACAACTTAGGTTGAAGGAAATGCAAATTCATGCCTGTACAGTAGAGGGCACAGGTCAAACAAACCTTTCGGAGCTGATGCTAAAGAAAGTTCTCTTCAGCAATAAAAAAAAGAAACACAAATGTGATGCTTATCTTATTAGTATGGCTAAATTGGATCATCGATGGTCAGCAGCAGAGACAGTGGCCCTCATTTATCAAAAGTGCGTACACCAAATTTCCAGCGTACACCTTGCGTACACCCAAACCCACGGTGACTTTGAGATTTATCAATATGGACGTTGGCGTACGGCACGCTCAAATCCTACGCCAGCTCAGGAGGTGGTGTACGCACTTTTGAGAAAAACAATTCCTAACTCCACAAAACGCACTGACAAGATATGACCCACTGTTAAAAACCACAACAACAACATTCAGTGTTTATTTTTGTGCAACATGAACGTCAATGTTTAATTTGTGTGACTTTACCAAAGCGTTTGATTTGTAGGCATAATTCCTCCAGTCGCGAGCATGTGTGCTTTATCTGACGTTTCAGGCCCGCCTGGCCCGGCAGCTGCGCACGGTCTGGGACTAAAATAATTCAGACTGACAAAATAATAGAAAATGACCTTCTTCTTTTAAATAATAATAAAATCAATAAAAACGACACTCTTCTTCTAAAAATTTTTTAAATGCTAATTGTTTCAAAACGTGCTGTAAAATAATGCATTGTGATGGTAATTTATCATCCAAACAGCTATTTAAACTGCTGGAGTGCGCTTCTCAATCTCCACACTATTAACACTACTCGTTATTTGTGTCCATATTTTGTTTTTGTAGGTGCCTTTAATTTCACTCTTTAAACTCCCAAAATAAAACAATTTCGTTTTTTTTCCCACTTCCCTGGTGATGGTCTCGATGGGCGTGTCTCAGTCATCTCAATAGTTCAGTAGTCAGAGCACTGATCAGGGAGTCAGCCCATTGACTTATGTCCTAATCAGTGCCCTGACTAGTGGACTAGTGAGATGATTGAGCGCGCCCGATCTCCACGTCGGAGAAGTTTCGCTTCTTTGCCGTCTTCCGTGTGTCCATGGTGTAAAATGAGGGCGTGGGGGAGGCGGAGACTTGAATCTATAGGGGCGTGTTATTCTAATGACGATCGTTTTCAGCCGCCACATTTATCAAGGGCAGGTATTGCGTACACCTGGATTGCAGAGGTGCGCACAGCTTCATAAATCAGGCGATGAGAGGAGTGTAAGCATAATCTTACGCCAACATATACGCCCGTTTCTACGCAAGATTGATAAATGAGGGCCAATATGACTAGTAACAAACATTTTTAAAAAAAGTAAACGATCTCTCAGGTACTAATGTGCAACTAGTAGGAGTAGACAATGTACAACATTGTCCCTTGTGCCAGTTAGTGTTTTCACAGCTTTTTCAGCTGTTTTCTGAACTTAGATTAGTTTAAGATCAAACAAGATACAGTGAGGAAAATAAGTATTTCAACACCCTGCGATTTTGCAAGTTCTCCCACTTAGAAATCATGGAGGGGTCTGAAATTGTCATTGTAGGTGCATGTCCACTGTGAGAGACATAATCTAAAAAATTAAATCAAAAATCACAATGTATGATTTTTTTAAAACTATTTGAATGATTCAGCTGCAAATAAGTATTTGAACACCTGAGAAAATAAATGTTAATATTTGGTACAGTAGCATTTGTTTGCAATTACAGAGGTCAAACGTTTCCTGTAGTTTTTCACCAGGTTTGCAAACCACTCTTTTGTTATCCTGGCGGTGTGCTTCAAATAATTGTCATGTTGGAAGACCCAGCCTCGACCCATCTTTAAATAAAATAAATAGTTAAAAAATCATACATTGTGATTTCTGGATTTTTTTTTTTAGATTATGTCTCTCACAGTGGACATATGCACCTACGATGACAATTTCAGACCCCTCCATGATTTCCATGTGGGAGAACTTGCAAAATAGCAGGGTGTCCAAATCCTTATTTTCCTTACTGTATTTAGCATAATGTCCATTGTCCAGGCTGCTATATAAAATGAAGACATCAAGCTGCAAAAATTACTTAAGCACTTCAAAATATCACTCTATATGACTTGTGCGCTGCAGTCTTTAAATAATATAATAATTGAGTGAGGAACAGACATAAAAATAGCACACAAGCTTGGACCACTTCAGTGATACTTTAATGGTCTTTTTTGTCATTTTGGAGCAGTTGAACAGCATGAAGAACAGAACTCTGAACATTCTGTAATATATTTTATTCTGCAATTATATGACCATTTTTATTTCTGGCCAAACTCTTCCATTAAACAAGCTAACAACATTATTACCGACTGGTGCTGAACCCAGAAGGGAGGGTCATGTGGAGCAAACGACAGTGGTGTTTTTGAAGGGGTTTTATTGCATCCCAGGGGAGGCAGAAGGGCATTGTGGGGCAGTGGAGTGCTGGGCGAGGCAGAGGCGACACTGCGGAGGCAGATGGAGTCTGGGGTGTTCTTTGATTCTGACACCAGCGCAAGTCTCACTCCGCAGCTGTTCTTCCACAGTGGTATCCACCATTAAACAGGGTTCAAAAAGGGTTCACAACACGCACACTTTCATTTTCCACTTGACCTCATTTCTATTTTAATATTGCCAGATTTGCCACACTGTAGTGCTTCATCTTCTGCAAAACAACGGTAGAAAAACACTTGTTTTAGAAGCTATTGATCTGAAAACACTGAGGGGGAATTCACTAAACACCTTTGCATACAATAACATCCACTAAACATCCACAACCTGTCACATGTCTGTCTTGTCTTGTCTTGTGTAAGCACATTTCTTTTATTTTGTCATTTCTGGTCATTGCTTGTGTTTGTCATGTTTGTCATTTGTGTGAGCATGTGGTTGTCACATGTTCCTTCTGCCATGCGCTCTCCTGTCTATCGTCTAACCCCGCCCACCTTGTTCCTGATTATTGATTAATTTGCCCCACCTGTTCTCCCTCATTAACTGCCTTGGTTGTTCCCTTTATATTGGCTGCATCCGAAATCTGGAAATTACTGCCTTCGGAGGACACATTTCAAGGCAGGAAGGCATCAAGCCACGTCCAAATCTAATGTTTGCTTGACTTCCTGTCTCCTGAGATACCTTCATCTGATCGATTTTTTAAGGCAGCATACATGTGTCCTTTGCTGCCTTTGATATCCCACAATCCTGTGCTTTCCACGACAATTGAGCTGGGGGAAAAAGATGGCATCCGAAAGTTTGTGTGTAAATATATGTTTTTTACCAATATATTCCACTTCTGATGTAATTTCTAGTGAAAAATTACTAATGTAGTAATTCAATATTTGTTTAGATCTGACCAAAGCTCTCTCTATTTTGCCGTAGATCATTGAACTGTTACACTGCTTTAGAAGTCTGTCCGCAATCAGTTTCGTTCTTGCACAAAACGCTGCCTTACAAGCCATTGCCTTGTTTTCGGACGTAGCCATTCTCCTTGTGTTTGCAGTCATGTGCTGAATCGTTGTCTGATGTCTTCTGTTCCCTGTCATGCTTCTTGTTTCTGCTCCTCGTGTTTAGTTTGTGACAAGTTTGGTTTTCCCCCTCTTGGGTATTTGGTTTGTTTGTTTTATTGGATTATTTAATACTATATAATATAATCACAGTGCTTCCTGCACTTGAGTCCTCACTCCCATTTTTCCTTTACTGATCCCCTGTTTAAACAGGTGCTACCCTAGTGATTTTTTTTTTTTACATGTATGCCAAGTATACTACAAATACATTTACATATGTACTTATTGTAAATACCCTGCAAATATTTTTGGTATACTAAATTGGTATACTTAAAGTCAGCTAAAATGGAACAACACATTTTGTATGCTTAAGTATATTTGATTGTCCTAAAGTGGAACTATTGCAGGTATACTTTGGGTACATTTGAAATATCTTGCATTTAAATATTATTATCATACAGTAATGATCATACTATCCTTACTAATAGTAATATTAAAACACATGTTAGGCTTAATATTAAGAAATGTGCATTGTGCAATAAAGAAGTACTCCATATAAAGTTTAATTATAATATTTAAATCAGCAAGTCTCAAGCGATATGTCAGTAAATATGTTAATGAATCTGTAGTATAAATGCTTTTAATATACATTTTGGTATAGTTTTTTTTCATTAGGATAGAAACACTAATTTAATTAGGGATGAAAATAACCAAAGTTGTATTGATTATAAAGATAAATAGCCAAATTATAATTTCTATATAGAGGTAAAAATGTTATTTTACATCCTGGCCAATGTTTCCATCAAATAATGTGCAAGCTGAAAATACTGTTAAAATCGGATATGCATTCTACTGGTACGATTGGCTAACCAAGTTCATAGAACCGTTCGTCCCGATGCTGGAAAAGTGCATCGTCACACATATGTGCAAATAAATGGCACATTCAGGAGGTGCAATTCATTCTTAGTGAATTTGCCCCATAATCATCTCACAATTTAAACTAAAAAGCCTCTGTTGCAACCCTACTGACCCCTGTTAGTCATGGCAGAGTGCCATGTTCAACTTTCTGGCTGCAGATTACCTGCAGAAGTTGCTTCAGTCAATAACTGCCATACATTTCACGCTCAGGTTATTCATGCGTAAATGTCAAACCCTGAGCTGTGTATTACGCAACAGCATGTTCATTCAGTACACGGAAGAGTGGTAAGCTAGTCTCTCTGCCTTTGCTCAACCACACCTGTGTGTACGAAAGAAAAAGATGACCAGCA
Organism: Pseudorasbora parva; assembly: GCF_024679245.1. NCBI lineage: Eukaryota > Metazoa > Chordata > Actinopteri > Cypriniformes > Gobionidae > Pseudorasbora > Pseudorasbora parva. Next base: position 15,801,423 of record NC_090195.1, on the reverse strand, counting down.
TGCATGATGAAGATGTCTCTCAAAAGATCGTGCCCACTCTTTTGCATGCATGTGGACTATTCTTAGAGTATGATGCCAGTCACTTAAAATAGAAATTAGTGTTGAGCTATGGTAACATTTGTGGTTATGTTATGGTCAATTAATCACTGAGCAAATATTTTATAATTTAATAGAACAAATGTAACATGAATGTAGAACATCTCCAACTGTCACAAGCTTCAGATCTAGTGAGTCTGCCATCTGCCCTGTGCAGGAGGGATGAGAAACTAACACAGTGGTGACATTGTTAGTTTCATGCAATACTTTGCAAAATACAGAAAAGAACTGCATCAAATTAAATAGAGTGGAACTGAATAAAACTGAATGGAACTGAATAAAATCAATCAAATGTAATCAAAAAGAATAATAAAGAATAGTCTTTTTGTAACCCTGCATAACAATCCTTGGTTAACTTGATTTATGTTTCAAAAATTCAGACTGTTCATACTCCATCCAAATTACATATTGTACTATGGATGAGCACAATGAATAATTTCATTTATGTTCAAATGGAAATTTTGCAACCGACTAGTCAAATTAGGTCAGATCCATGTAATGTGCTTGCCTTGAATTATGTTCACTTCCTTATATATTAAAACTTAAGCATTCACTTAAACAACATCAGTCATTATAGACATATGTATTCAACTCAACTGAATCAATAGGCAGTGCAGGACCAATAAGTTCAAACCTAATAGACCTTATTTAAAAAATCCTTTTTTGTTTTTTATGGGAATGAAAATAAAACGCTCAGCGATAGACCAAGACTCTTCAGTGGGTTGTAATGTACTAATCAAAACATTGCAAAAATAACTTTCCAAGAACTTTTTGCAGATAAAAAACCCCAGACAACATGAACTGTGGAAAATTATAAGTGATCTAGGAGCTTTTTATAGCAGATGACACTGAAAACACGGTAAATCTGTCTGTCCCTCATGCAGCCTTACTTTCATACCTGTCATGGCGCTGCTCTGAATGAGCCTGAAAATACTCTGAATGATACTCTGAAAAGTATCTGTACACATGACGAGTGGCAAAATCACTAGAAAAAACTTGAGGTGTACTGACAACTACACATTATTTAAGTGAATTTTCTTTAAAATCTTTACTAAACTGAACAGAATCTAATCAAACAGCATATAACAGAAGCACAAAAAGGGGCCCTATTTTAACGATCTGAGCACAAAAAGGGTAGTACCTACTCTCTTAATGAATCATGGATGTGTTGTGGGCGTAACGTGTAATAAACCAATCAGAGTCTCATCTCCCATTCCCTTTAAAAGCCAGTTGCGCTGGTGGATTTGCTATTTTCATGGCGGAATTTGCGAGTGGAAAGACAGAAATCTTCTCCAGAGAGGAATCCTTTTTTGGTTTTAATATTTGTAAATGTCTGTGTGCTGCTGTGTGTCCCTGTGTGTGTGTAATAAGCAGTGTATGCGTGTTGTGCACCTGTCTATAGGCCCATATTAATAAAGCGCCCTTTAAATAACACAAAAAGTACCGCACTATTGACTTCAGACCAGGTTTTCAATGGTGCAGTCGTTTTCAGTTGCCTCAAAATAGCAACGCACAAATAATGCGCCTGAACACACCTCATTTTAAGACCAACTCCATGGGAGAACAGATGGGAGCGACGTGAAAATGATAACTGCGTTGTGTTGAAAAAAACACGTCGTGCCTGGCGTCACATTGTGTAAGGTGTATGATAAGGCCCATTACCTCCGTGTCCTCCAGAGGTCCTATTTGTCGGCTGCACAAGTCATTAAGGAAATCTTATTTTCGGAAAAGTAACATTAAATTGAGCGTTATTCCTAGTGAAGTGTAATAGTTGTAATTTCTTAATGAATTTGTAATGCAGTAGTCAGATTACTGAAATGAAGGAGCTTCAATGACGTATGAGGCTGATATATGCGACCGCCGAAGGATGCAGCCTTCGAAATGAGACATGTTTCCAGTATCTTTCTCTAAGACCCTTTGAGTTGATATTAAGACAGGTGATAATGTCAAGAAGATGAAGAGGTTTTAAAATTAAGCCAGAGAAAAGTGATATGAGAGGAAACCCCATCTTTCTAAACATAAGGCATTTGATACAACAAAAACTATAATGGCGGTTCCACAGCGCACGCGCAAGCAGTGCAGAAGCTGTGCGTATGGACAGCTTTCACACTGGCAGCATTTGTAGTGTGTAGCTGAACTGCGGCTTGTGTACTGCAAATACAGACTAAGTAATGTCCATTCTGTCACCTTTCCTGATGGTCTACTCCGATACCTGTATGTCTAGTGCTTTGATATATGATGAGTAGAATGCGTCTGCTTTGGGGGGTTGGGGCGGTAAAATGTGTGTTATTTTGGCAAGGTTGCCTGCTAAAATTCACATTCCTGGGTCTATACATCACAAAATTGAGGTCGCTTCACGTCAACCAGCGGACATGGAAAACAACCCTCGGGAAAACCGCAGACTTGGCAACACAGTGCAGTTGAGTTCTGTTGACATTTGACAACTAACGTTATGCATCGCTCCGTTGCTCTGATTGGTTATAGGTCTATCCAACGGAGGTCTTTCCTTGTTCGGTTGAAACACGCCCCATAATCACAGCCCAATGGAGCAGTATCAGACTCATATTTTGACTAGAGTTGAGTATGACCACGTCAGGTTAGTTTGCCTGTAAAAGTAACCTTAAACTAAAGATATGCCTCTACACCTCAACACTATGCCTCAACACTTCTGGCAGTGTTGTGTTTTCGTTATTATTTTTTTTCATAGGTGTCATATGGTGAAACCCGAAACAATTCACTGCACATTTTTACATGTTAAAATTAGTGTTCAATTTTAATAAAGAACAATGCACTGTGGCTTTAATTAAGCGTTAGCAGCACAGCAAAAATAGACACGATAGCAGCACTGCCGCTTCTGCTCTCCACATGTGACGCGCTGACTCTGCGTGCGCCGTGAATGCTCTAATCTGTCAACATGAACGCCAAAAAAAGTACGCTCTGCTAACGTGTGCAGTGTGAAAACGGCTAAAGTACCACTAACAACAGCTATTTACAGAAGTTAATACCTCACCCACTTCAAAATCTCTCAACCAAAACTTCCAATGAACACCAACAGGAAGTACTACGCCTCCAAAAGTAAATATGTACAATTAAATATAAACTTCATCTAAACTCACACTAAATATTCAACTATATTATTGTTCTGCCTGCATTGACACCACATGAGATTTGTACTCAGCTGCACGATGACAACGCTGTTTTCTCCAGAGAAGCTGTCCAGCGAATCAAATTCTGTTGCATTATTTTCCTGTTACCACTGTAAAGCTACTTTGAAACAATATGTAGTGTAAAAGCTCTATATAAAGAAAGGTGACTTGACAATCATTTGTTTTTATGAATACTGACAGGCTTTAATGTATGTTACTTCATCTGTCTTTGACATTGTGAATCAAATACTCCACATGTGGAAAGGTTTCTAAGGGCTGTCTGTGCTAATGATTGTGTGTTTGTACTGATGTGATGTTGGCAGGACGAGCTGGAAGAAGCCACTGACGGAGAGGGGATTTCCCCAGCGCTACAAAACACGTCACCACTAAAGCATTCAGGAAGATTAGATCAACAAATCGCTATATTACTATATTACGGTATAATGATAATGAGTAAACTGTGATCTAGTCAGATGTCGTAAGGCTCACCTCGTACCACTGTGCCCTACTGATGCATTAATGTTCAACAAGAGAAAAATGCAGATGATGTAACAGTTTCAGAGGCGTGTTTGTGTTTGCTTTTTCCTCTCCTAACTGTGCCACCATCTCATTATTGTGGCCTTTGTAAACAAGAACATTGCACACTTCACACTGACACTGTTTGGAAGTCTCGGGTTTCAGTTTTGCGTGTTTGTTAATCTAAAATGAGCCTAAAAAAATACAAACCTTGTGAGTTCTTGTGCTGTCCAGGTCCATTTTGAAGACCGCCATCTGTTGAAACATAAAATCAAAGAGTTACAAAGTGACAGGAGTACATTCGTCGCAATCTGACAGTTTGTAAGAAATTTATAATCACAAGATGTGTGTTATAGGTTGTTATCGAATGAGATTTTCAATGAAAAGCATGCAATCAGATGTCTTGAACTGTTTTATTTGAAGAGTGAACTTCATGTCTCAGTGTAATCATCAATATTAAAAGATACCACAGCCAGTGTTGGTATGCAACAAAAATATAAGATGCAACATTTTCCTCCGGATTAAGCTTGCGCATCTTTTGTTGTCGTAATGTGACATGCATTAAAAGCGTACTGGCATGTTGCAAAGTTGCGTAACTAAGCGGCATAATCCCCTTTGATGTAATTTTCAGCACTCGGGTCAGAATGAACCTATCAATTTCTACTATGACTTTGACTATGCAGTGCAATTTAATGTACTCATTAATATATCAGACATTAAAATCACAACAGACATCAATATATCAGACATCGACACCATAATATTACAATTAAATAAATGCACGGGGGAATCTTTAATCATTTCACTACAATTTTAACATTTTCACTGGTTAGAGCAGATGTTGCTATTTGTACCCTTTTTTGGTGTAATGCTCTAGGTTTTAAAAAGAAAAACAGGCAATTTATGTAAAAATATTCTTTTGATGTTTATATACTGATGTTTAATGCCTGTGAGATCTGCTGCGTTTTAACACAACAGAGCTTTAAAAACAAATGATCCCAAGACGGGCTAAGTTACGAATATGCTTAAACATGTTTCTGTAACAGCATCTCTTTTTTTCCTATGCTCAGAGGAACTGTTTTCCTATGCTCAGAGGAACTGTTTACAGGAAGTGTGTACTCTATGAGAGAGAGAGCGAGAGAGAGAGAGAGAGAGAGAGAGAGAGAGAGAGAGAGAGAGAGAGAGAGAGAGAGAGAGAGAGAGAGAGAGAGAGAGAGAGAGAGAGAGAGAGAGAGAGAGAGAGAGAGAGAGAGAGAGCTTACCCATGTTTACTGTCATCATCAGGAAGTGACCCTAGTGAACTCGAGCTGAACGCTCGACTCCTTTCATCAGGGAAAATCTCCACTCTGCAAACACAACATAAACAGAGTGAATTAGAGACATAATTAATGTGAAATAACAACAAACACACAAAAATAGTAATAATAAAGAGAGCCGAAAACCCCGTACTCATGTGCCAACGCTAAAATACCACAGGATTTACGTAACATTCTTGTTTCAGTGTCTCCACCCAATTGCAAAATGTACAGAAAATGACTGTCAAACAGGTCAATAACGGTGATGATGCTTGTGTTTCTGTGCTATACATTAGATGAAAATTATATAAATAATTCAATTCATACTGATCATTCAAAATGACTTAAACACCTCTTCTATTATTATCTCTCCATTAAAATAAATGCTTATATTTTTGGGAGGCAAGTCAAAATGTCAGGGTGACGCAACTGACCCGATATATTATGATTAAAAATATTATTATAAAGAAAAAAGCTTCAAAGCTTTAAAAATGTCTTTTAAAAAGTTTTTTTTTGTGTGTAATTAATGTCTACATTTTTTAAAATGACAAAATATGCATGAATTAAGGGAGTCATAAAGAGGACCTCTACAATTCCAATTATACATTTACTAATCCGCACTTTTTAAAGGGGTGATGAATTGAGAAATCATCTTTTGATATATAAAAAATTGAAACAATATGTTAACAATATCCTATATATAACTATATATAAGAATATAGTTAATAGTTTCAGAGATGAAAACTTCCTTGTTCGTCAAAGAAAAGGTTTTATAGACACCAGGCCCAGAAAACGACTGTGCGCGCAACTTGACGTCATCCGTCATCTGGGATGACTTCATAGCTAAATTAATTTCTTTTGGTTTTTTTTAAACAAAGAAAATAGGATTCTTCATGGTATGACCTCTTTAAGTGACACATTTGTCACATTAAGTCACAATGCAATTCTCTTAATAACAGCCGACTATAAGTAAATCATAATTGTCCACAGACCGTGTCTCTGACTGCAACAGCAAATACAGCCATCATCTCCCAGTCGCTCTCATTTCATGTCATTCTTCAGATGAGAGAGACACTTGTCTTTGAAGATGGAAAGTGCCCTGTTGCCCTTGAGACATTGTTAAGCCACATCGAGCGGGATAAAAGTGGAGGGAGTGCTAAAGGTAGCGACCACAGAGGTCTTCAAAGACGAATCTGTCAACAGCAGCCACAGGCTGATCTCAGAGCAGTTTTTCATATTCTGACACATGAAAGCCAAGACAATGAGATCTATATTTTTTCTTCATTTATAATTGTTGTCAGCTTCACGCAACAATATCGACAGGATGCCTGGAGATGCCGCAGAAAGAAGAACAATTACGGTCATCAGCTAAGTGTGAAAGAGCCCTGAACTCGAAGGTCAAAGTACAAGAGTGCCAGTGAGAAGGTTATGAACATTTGCACGGAAATAGCTATACAAATTGGAGCAATCTTTGCCTGCCTGTAAAAGAAAATGAGCCAAATATAGCGGCGGTGCTGTGGAGAGGCTGATTCTCTCTTGATGGCTCTTGTAGTGATTATGTCAAATGACCTCGCTGGAAACGAAGAGTCTTGAGTAAACAGCACTTTCTGCGGATGATGGGATGTGATTTCAAAAGCAGCTGAAGTTAAAAGTGGTTGACATCACAAGCTTTTGTCAATGGTGCCGTCTTGTTAAAGAACATTGAAAAGGATATTTTCATTAATCAGTTCAAACTGTCCTTTTCAATTAATTCATTTAAAACGCAATATTTCACGACTCATTACTGTATTTAAAGGTGCCCTAGAATGATTTGAAACAATATGTTAAATTGTTCTCTGATATCTACATAGAGGGTATGTGGCTTATTTAAGGGCAACAATTGCCCAGATACAGTTTTACAGGTCCATTTACAACCCTATAAATTGTTCCTAGGATGTAATGCTCTGTTTTTGCCTTATTTAAAAGTCATTAATATTAATGTTGAGCTCTGCTCTGATTGGCTTATTTCAGCAGCTCACAAAAGTTCAGTTGTTCAGCGAAGCAGCTCATGAGTCCTGACAGAACACAGACCGACTGAATGACATTTTAAGCAGAACATTTCAAATGGAGATTGCTAAAATGCAGCCTACTTGTTTATTGGTGTTTTCAGATCATCCGCGTGAGAAAGAGCATGTGCATATGGTTGCCAGATTGTACATGTTTAGGTAAAACACCGGATACTATACGTGTTCTTTTCACAGAAAAGCGCTGATTAGGAGATTAAAATGACTGAAATCTGGCAACTGCAAGCACAAAAAATCCTTTCCCACTGACAAAACCAAAACCAGTGGTTTTTGTTCAGGTTTTTATTTTTTAAACTACATTTTAGACTCGTCTTTTTTCGTCAACGATATTGCATATTTATATAATGTTAGTCACAATGTAGGCTACTCAGTGACTGTGATGCACTCTGAAATACAGGGAGTGCAGAATTATTAGGCAAATTAGTATTTTGAACACATCATCCTCGTTATGCATGTTGTCTTACTCCAAGCTGTATAGGCTGGAAAGCCTACTACCAATTAAGCATATTAGGTGATGTGCATCTCTGTAATGAGAAGGGGTGTGGTCTAATGACATCAACACCCTATATCAGGTGTGCATAATTATTAGGCATCTTCCTTTCCTTTGGCAAAATGGGTCAAAAGAAGGACTTGACAGGCTCAGAAAAGTCAAAAATAGTGAGATATATTGCAGAGGGATTCAGCAGTCTTAAAATAGCCAAGCTTTTGAAGCGTGATCATCGAACAATCAAGCGTTTCATTCAAAATAGTCAACAGGGTCGCAAGAAGCGTGTGGAAAAACCAAGGCGCAAAATAACTGCCCGTGAACTGAGAAAAGTCAAGCGTGCAGCTGCCAAGATGCCACTTGCCACCAGTTTGGCCATATTTCAGAGCTGCAACATCACTGGAGTGCCCAAAAGCACAAGGTGTGCAATACTCAGAGACATGGCCAAGGTAAGAAAGGCAGAAAGTCGACCACCACTGAACAAGACACACAAGCTGAAACGTCAAGACTGGGCCAAGAAATATCTCAAGACTGATTTTTCTAAGGTTTTATGGACTGATGAAATGAGTGAGTCTTGATGGGCCAGATGGATGGGCCCGTGGCTGGATTGGTAAAGGGCAGAGAGCTCCAGTCCGACTCAGACGCCAGCAAGGTGGAAGTGGAGTACTGGTTTGGGCTGGTATCATCAAAGATGAGCTTGTGGGGCCTTTTCGGGTTGAGGATGGAGTCAAGCTCAACTCCCAGTTCTACTGCCAGTTTCTGGAAGACACCTTCTTCAAGCAGTGGTACAGGAAGAAGTCTGCATCCTTCAAGAAAAACATGATTTTCAGGCAGGACAATGCTCCATCACACCAAGTACTCCACAGCGTGGCTGGCAAGAAAGGGTATAAAAGAAGAAAATCTAATGATATGGCCTCCTTGTTCACCTGATCTGAACCCCATTGAGAACCTGTGGTCCATCATCAAATGTGCGATTTACAAGGAGGGAAAACAGTACACCTCTCTGAACAGTGTCTGGGAGGCTGTGGTTGCTGCTGCACGCAATGTTGATGGTGAACAGATCAAAACACTGACAGAATCCATGGATGGCAAGCTTTTGAGTGTCCTTGCAAAGAAAGGTGGCCATATTGGTCACTGATTTGTTTTTGTTTGGTTTTTGAATGTCAGAAATGTATATTTGTGAATGTTGAGATGTTATATTGGTTTCACTGGTAAAAATAAATCATTGAAATGTATTTACTTCAGTTATATATATATATATATATTAGGGCCGGGACTTTAACGCGTTAATTAAGATTAATTAACTACGGGACTTTAACGCGTTAATTAATTACGCAAAAAAAAAAAAAATTAATCGCACTTATTTTTGTCCCGCGGAACGTTTGTCAATTAATGAGTTTTGACGGACCGATTATACTGGAACACCAGCTAGCGCTCATGAGTCACGACAACAACCATGACAACAACAAACCATAGTGAACATGAACGAAGAAGCTGATGAGACCGCTTTGCTTGGCCCCGTGGATGGGAAATTTAGTTTTAAAAAACGAAATGATGGAAGCGTCGACAAGAGCATGGTTGTGTGCAAGCTATACAACAGGGGTATCCAAAGTCGGTCCTGGAGGGCCACTGACGTCCTGCAGAGTTTAGCTCCAGCTTGCCTCAATACACTGCTAAAGTTTCTAGTATGCCTAATAAGACCTTAATGAGCTGGTACAGGTGTGTTTAATTGGGGTTAGAGCTAAACTCAGCAGAACAGTGGCCCTCCAGGAGCAGGATTGGACACCCCTGCTATACAACAAGGAATTAGCGTATCACCGCAGCACATCGAGCCTCAAATATCACAAATATGCTTTTGCTACACTTAATGGCAAACATTGCACTGGTCTGCTGGACTGAAATAAATAAACAATATTTTGTTGATTAAGCTTATGTATTCAGTCATTATTCAATGGTATGCTAAAAATTCATGTGAAAAATTGGGCTACTTCTCATTGTTCCAGGTCAAATATTTATATGCAATTAAAATGCGATTAATTTCGATTAATTAATTACAAAGCCTCTAATTAATTAGATTAATTTTTTTAATCGAGTCCCGGCCCTAATATATATATATTTTTTTACAAAATAAATAGCCTTGTCAAATGACTATCGTGTTAACTTCCATGGTGGAGTGTTGTTTTTCATGCACAAGATTTACATAGAAGTAGGAGGCAATGGTGTTTGAGACTCACAGTATGTGATGTCCATGTACTGAACTCTTATTATTTCACTATGGCAAGGTTAATTCAATTTTTCATTCTAGGGCACCTTTAATAAACAGCCATTTTTCAAAGATTTTTTAGTAAAAACACATTTATACCATGGTCTGTC